>NC_053027.1:403516066-403691111 GCF_003073215.2 Triticum urartu | reverse complement strand
TCCGTGCCCTAACTTGGCGACGGAGGACACCTATGGCGACGGCAGAGAAGACGAGGTCCGCGGCTGGCGTGAGGATGGCGTCGGTGAGGTCGCGGCACCTAAAAGCTTCATCGCCGGCGTCGTCGAGGGCTAGCGGTGGCGCTAGGGTTTGTGCGAGAGTGGAAGAAGAGATAATGACTGGGGTGAGGCATGCATTTATAGGGATAGGGATGTGTAAGTGCATCTAGTGCCACCCCTAGTTGGTTTTGGAGTATTGACGACAAACCTGGTTGAGGGACTAATGTGTTTGTGAGAATTGCAGGATAACACAGGTAGAAGTCCCTCATTGATTCGGTTTACCTACCGGAGATGACCCCTAAAAATGTATGAAGATATTGAAGACAAAGGTGGTATGTGAAGACATTCACATTGAAGACTGTGACAAGAGAAGACATCGCGTGAAGACTATGGAGCGCGAAGACTTAGTTGTTTTGTCGTTCTTTTTCTTCTTTGTTGAGTCATAGGAACCACCGTACTGTTAAGTGGGGTCCAAGTGAACCAGTCAGAATGACTGAAGTGATGCTTAACCAAAATCCTATGTCTTCGAGAGAAGACAATGAGAGCAAATCTTATCCAGAGCTGGATAAGTCAGCCTTTCTTGTAGATCAAGTAAAGTTGTCGTGTGTGTTTGAAATCTGACTGTTGGAACACGTGTCAGTTCCTTAGTGACCCTGGGTCATTTCGGACAAATCAGGTCGGCTTGCCTAGTGGCTATAAATAGCCCACCCCCTACACCATAAATTGGTTGGCTGCTCAGAGTTAGTGTACGGCTTTTGTCGTTTGAGAGCAACCCACCTCGAAGCCTTTGAGAGAGAAATCCTTGCGAGGACAAATCCCTAAACACCTAGAGCCAAAGAGTGTTAGGCGTCACTGAAGTCTTCCTGTCTGTGTGATCTGAAGACTTATTACACTTGAGGACTATGAATCCTCCAGCCGGTCAGGCGTTGCATTCTGAGCATCCAAGAGTGATTGTGGATCGCCAGTGAACGAAGTCTGTGAAGGTTTGGAAGTCTACCTTGAAGACTTTCCAGAGTGATTGGGCGGGGACTGGGTGTCCTTAGCTCAAGGGGAATAAGGTGAAGACGCGGTCTTCTGAGTTGAATCTCAGCCTCCCTAACCAGACGTACAGTTGTCACAGCATATGGAACTGGTCCAACAAATCATTGTCTTCAACGAGCCACTGGTTCTATCCTTCCCATCTCTTTATTTGCAGATTGGTCCTTGTGAAGTCATTGCCTGTTTGCATTATCTATTTGTCTTCATTGTGTGACTGCTTGTCCTGATTGTCTTCATACTATCTTCCGTCCTGATCTATACTGCCTAGCTGCTATTAGTCTTTGTGCTTTCATTTCATTGAATACTTGACTATGGCTTGCTTAGTGTAGTCTACCTTCCGCTGCATGGTAATAGGTTTATTTATATCGTTTGTCTTCGAAACTTCCATGTTTTGAAGACTTTCCTAAAAATCGCCTATTCACCCCCCTCTAGTCGATCACTAGCACTTTCAATTGGTATCAGAGCAAGGTACTCCCTTGTTCTGTGTGGTTCGGTTTAACCATCTGGAGTTTTAGCTATGTCGACTGCAGGGATAATCAAAGTCTCCACTGCGTGCTCAGTCTTCGATGGAACTGAATATCCCTACTAGAAGAATAAGATGCGCATGCATCTGGAAGCCATTGATGTCGACCTCTGGTATGTCGTCAAGAATGGCGTCCCCAAGGCTGGTGAAGGTATCAACGCTGTTGATGTCAAGAAGTTCGTTCAACTGGATTCCACTGCCAACAACATCATTTGTGGTCATCTGACCAAATGACAGTATGGCCGTGTGAGTGCTCTGGAAACATCCAAGCTAGTCTGGGACTGGCTCTCCAAGGTCAATGAAGGCGTCTCAACCCAGAGAGATCAAAGAATCAGTGTCCTTCGCAACCTCTTCAACCACTTCGAGAGAAACGACAATGAGAATGTTCAGCTCACGTTTGATCGACTCACTGACATCACAAATGAGCTTCAAGCCCTTAGCGCTACTGAGATCACCAAGCATCAAGTCGTCAAGACACTCCTGAGATCACTTGATAGCTCGTTTGACACCCTAGCCCTGATGATTCAAGAACGCCCTGACTTCAAGACACTCGATCCACCCGACATACTTGAAAGGCTCAATGCACATGAGTTTTAGCTTTCTGAGAAAAGAGACATCTACGGTCCCAATTATGGGAGAACTCGTGCTTTGAAAGCAAAAGCTGTTTCCTCATCTGAAGAAGAATCTGATTGCAGTTCTGATGATCCTGAAGACATTAGAAAGGAGCTTGCTATGCTTGTGAAGAAGTTCCAGAAATTCACCAAGAAGAAAGGCTTCAGAAAGTCCTCACGATCCAGCTCAAGGAATGATGAAGCTTCTGCTCATGACTACAAGAAGAGAACATGCCAGAAGTGCAAGAAACCTGGTCACTACATCTCTGAGTGTCCGCAGTGGGACAATGAGAACAAGAAGAAGAAGAAGAAGAGCAAGGAATATGATTCTGACGACAAGAAGAAGAAGAAATACTCAAAGTCTCCTTCCAAGTCTTCCTCAAAGTCTTCATCACACAAGAAGAGCTCATCTGGCAAGGCTCGTGCGTTTGTTGGCAAGGAAATGGATTCAGACGAGGAATCTGCTTCTGAGGAGGCGGAGGTGGAGTCTGAGGAGGAGTCCGATTCTGGCGTTGCAAGTCTGGCTACAGCCTAAGTTGCCAAGTCCATCTTCAACACTGAAGATAATGACTTCGTCACCGACGCCGATGCTGATGATAAGGGAAACTCCGCTCCCACCTACTGCTTCATGGCACGCGATGCCAAGGTAAACTCACGCACTACTCACTACCAAACATCCAGTGAAGATGACTCTGATTGTGGTTCCAAACCCAGCTACAAAACACTTGCTAAAATTGCAACTGAACAACATAAAGCTATGGAACATATTCAAAAACTGTTAGGCAAAAGCGGTGACCTGTTAGACGCTGAAATGACTCGATCTCAGTCCTTAATTGAAGACATTAAAAATCTTCATGTTAAGTATGAGGAACATGAAATTCGTCATGAAACGCTCTCAACAACTCATGAAAAGCTTTCCTATGATTATCTTCAAAGGAAGCAAGATCTTGAGAAATTGAGAGCGGCTCATGAAGATCTTCAAAAGGAAAACGAGTCACTTCGCGCCAAACAGATCAGTTCCGCTCAGGAAGGATTTGAACCACCATGTCTTAAATGCATTGAGCGTGACAACGCTACTTCTATTGCTGGATGTTCTACTACTGCTACTGTTGCAATATCTTCAACTATTGATGTGGTTACTAACCCCTCTGCTGAGGATACCACTGCTATTGCTGATGAAAATACTAGGTTGAAGACATTGCTTGAAACAGGGATGTACAAAAGTCTCAAAGGGCATCAGACACTATGTGACATCCTCAAAAGGCAGATCCTGAACCGAGACCCTAGGAAAGAGGGTGTTGGGTTCGAAAGGAAAATGAATGCTGATGGCTCTTACTGGAAACCTGAGCAGTACCCCAAAACCACATGGGTTGCTGCAAAGGAACCTTCAGTGGATCCATCCACCCTATCTGGCTTCACTTGTACTAATCCCATTGTCATTGATGAATCCTTTGATGCAAACTATAAACTGTTTAAGAATCAGAATGGTGAAGTGTTTGCTAGGTATATTGGTACTAACTGCAGGAATGGGCCAACTATGAAGAAAGTCTGGGTGCCAAAAAGGTGTCTGGAGAATCTTCCTATGAATGTCGTCATGACACCACAAGTGAAGAAGACAAACCCCAGACCAAAGGCTTCATATGGTCCAAAGGCTTCATACAGACAGAGGACTCATCTGAGTCGCACTAACGCAAATGTTTTGCAGGGAAACCATACTCAGGCCTATGAATATGAGTGTGTTTCATCAAACCGCCATGTTCATAAGACCAAGAACTACTCTGCTTATTCTTATGAGTACTATTGTCCACCTGCAAGACTATTTGCTAGGGCTCCAAAGCTGAAGTTCTCAGATGCTGCACTTAGACTCATTGCTTTGAAGCCACCCTTGAAGATATGGGTGGCTAAGAAAGCTTAACTTTTTTCTGCGGGGAAGGGTCTCTAGCCGAAAATCAAATGCGTCTGAAGCTATTGCTGGGGACCTTAAACATCTTGTAGGGTGCACGATCAAATGCCCAAATGGTCTTATTATGTATTTTGTTTCTGAGTCGCTTGCTACTTGCCCTATTAGTCCTAACCTCGATCTAAGCTTTCATAATCCACTTGCTCGTCAAATGTTTATGCTTCACAATTCTCTTCGTGAAGCCTATCCCCCTAACTGCACTGTAGGGTATGACACCAGCTGCTTCAGAATGGATTATTGATAGTGGATGTACTAATCACATGACTGGCAAGCGAAGTCTTCTCATGGACTCAACCTTACGTCCATCTGACAAGAGTCACATCACATTTGCTGATACTGGTAAAAGCAAGGTATTGGGTCTAGGTAGAGTTGCAATCTCAAGGGACCAGCACATGGATAAAGTGATGCTTGTTGAATCCCTTGGTTTCAACTTAATGTCTGTCTCAATGATTTGCGATGTAAACATGATTGTGATGTTTGGAAAATATCGTTGCCTTGTTCTAATGGAATCTGACAAGTCTCTAGTCTTTGAAGGGTATTAGAAAGATGATTTGTACATGGTAGATTTCTCAGCAGGACCACAGCTTTCCGTATGTCTTCTTGCAAAAGCTTTAGAATGCTGGCTCTGGCATCGGAGGCTAGGGCATGCTGGCATGAGGAAGTTGCACACTCTTGCAAAGAAGAAGCATATCATAGGCATCGAGGGTGTCAAGTTCAAGAAGTTTCACTTATGCGGTGCCTGCGAAGGTGGAAAGATGACGAGGGCCAAGCATCCCTCGAAGACAATCATGACAAGGACTCAACCCTTCGAACTGCTACACATGGACCTCTTCGGTCCCACTCACTACTCAACTCTTACTACTACTGCTTGTATTTATGGCTTCATCATTGTTGATGATTATTCAAGATATACATGGGTGCATATAATCCTCTACAAGACTGAAGTGTAGGATGTCTTCAGACGCTTCGCCAATCGAGCCATGAACAACTATGGTGTCAAGATCAAGCACATCAGAAGTGACAATGGCACTGAATTCAAGAACACCGGCCTCGACACTTATCTTGATACTTTGGGCATCACTCATGAGTTCTCAGCTCCGTACACGCCACAGCAGAATGGCATCGTGGAACACAAGAACAGAACACTCATTGAGATGGCCCGGACGATGCTGGATGAATACAAGACTCCAAGAAAGTTCTAGCCTGAAGCCATTGATACTGCATGCCATATCATCAACCGTGTTTATCTTCACAAGCTTCTAAACAAAACATCCTATGAGCTTCTCACTGGTAAGAAGCCAAATGTCAGTTACTTCAGAGTATTTGGTGCTAGGTGCTGGATCAAGGATCCACATCACAGTTCAAAATTTGCACCGAAAGCACATGAAGGTTTTATGCTTGGATACGGAAAGGATTCGCACTCCTACAGAGTCTTCAACCTCTTTCACTATAAAGTGGTTGAAACTGTGGATGTGCGGTTCGATAAGACTAACGGCTCGCAAAGAGAGCACCTGCCAAATGTGCTAGATGAAGCTCCATCCAGTGAATCCATCAAGCTTATGGGAACTAGAGAAATTATAACATCTGAAGCACAGCCCGAAGAGGAACTCACCATCTTTGCACCTGATCAACCTGAAGAAAATGCTCAGCCTGAAGACAATTCTTCTACCGATGACAATGATCAGCAAGAGCAAAATCTCCGTCCTGTTCATCCTCGGGTTGCAAATGAAGTACAGATTCAGAGAATAATTGATAGCATCAATGCACCTGGTCCACTCACTCGTTCAAGGGCAACACAACTAGCAAATTTATGTGGGAACTTCACATTCGTCTCAATATATGAACCCAAGAAAGTTGACGAAGCCTTCATGGAACCTGAATGGATTCAAGCTATGCAAGAAGTGCTTCAACAATTTGAGCTGAATAATGTATGGGAACTGGTCGACTGTCCTGATCCTTGTAAGCACAATATCATAGGCACTGAATGGATATATTGCAACAAGCAAGATGAGCATGGTCAAGTTGTCAGAAACAAAGCTCGTCTTGTTGCTCAAGGATACACCCAAGTTGAAGGAATTGACTTCGATGAAACATTTGCTCCTGTGGCTAGGCTTGAAGCTATACGCATACTGCAGGCCTATGCAAATCATCATAACATTCTTCTGTATCAAATGGATGTGAAGAGCGCTTTTCTCAATGGCAAGATTGAAGAAGAAGTGTATGTTGCACAACCGCTTGGCTTTGAAGATCCGAAACATCCTGACGTGGTGTATAAGCTCAACAAGGCACTGTATGGCCTCAAACAAGCCCCTCGTGCTTGGGATGACACACTCAAAGACTTCCTGAAGAGCAAAGGCTTCAAACCTGGTTCCCTAGATCCCACACTCTTCATGAAGACATATGATGGTGAATTATTTGTGTGCCAAATATATTGGGATGACATTATCTTCGGCTGCACTAATCAGAAATACAGTGATGAGTTTGGATACATGATGCAAGAGCAATATCAGATGTCCATGATGGGAGAGTTGAAGTTCTTCCTTGGTCTTCAAATACGACAGCAACACAATGGCATCTTCATATCTCAAGAGAAATACCTCAAAGATTGCCTGAAGAAGTTTGGAATGCAAGACTGCAAAGGTTACACGACGCCAATGCCAGCTAAACACCATCTGGGTCCCGACGACAATGGTAAAGAATTCGATCAAAAGGTATACTGCTCCATGATTGGTTATTTGCTTTATTTATGTGCATCTAGGCCAGATATCATGCTTAGTGTTTGCATGTGTGCCTGATTCCAAGCGGCACCAAAGGAATCGCATCACTTAGCTGTGAAGCGAATTCTTCGATATTTGCCTCACACCCCAACACTAGGATTGTGGTATCCAAAGGGCTCAGAGTTTGAGCTAGTTGGATTCTCGGATGCTGATTATGCTGGTGACAAGGTGGATCGCAAGTCTACATCAGGCACATGTCACTTTCTGAGACGATCACTTGTATGTTGGTCTTCAAAGAAGCAGAACTGTGTATCTCTCTCCACTGCTAAATCTAAATACATTGCTGCTGGATCTTGCTGCGCTCAGCTTCTGTGGATGAAGCAAACACTCAAAGACTATGGCATTCATCTGAAGCAAGTGCCACTCTACCGTGACAATGAAAGCGCCATCAATATTGCTAAAAACCCAGTTCAGCACTCGAAGACAAAGCACATTGAAATTCGTCATCACTTTCTCAGAGATCATGTCATGAAGGAAGATATTGATATCATACACGTCAACACTGAAGAGCAACTGGCAGATATCTTCACAAAGCCCTTGGATGAGAAAAGGTTTTGCAAGTTACGGTTCATACGTCTCCGTCGTATCTATAATTTTTGATTGTTCCATGCCAATATTATTCAATTTCATATACTTTTTGGTTAATTTTTATATTATTTTTGGGACTAACATATTGATCCAGTGCCCAGTGCCAGTTCATGTCTGTTGCATGTTTTTGGTTTCGCAGAATATCCATATCAAACAGAGTCCAAACGGGATAAAAACGGCCAGAGCTTAAAATTCGGAAGGAAAATCAACACGAACCAGTGCCCGAGGTGGTCACGAGGCAGGGCCCCCCTTAGGGAGCGCCCTCTACCCTCGTGAGCCCACCATAAGGCGGTTGACGCTCTTCTTTTGCCGCAAGAAAGCTAATATTCGGAAAAAAATCACGGCGAAGGTTTCAGGCCAATCGGAGTTACGGATCTCCATATATATACGAAACGGTGAAACAGAGCCAGAACAGAACGCAGAAACAGAGAGAGACAGATCCAATCTCGGAGGGGCTCTCACCCCTCCCCTGCCATGGAGGCCATGGACCAGAGGGGAAATCCTTCTCCCATCTAGGGAGAAGGTCAAGGAAGAAGAAGAAGAAGGAGGGGGGCTCTCTCCCCCTCGCTTCCGGTGGCGTCGGAACACCGCCGGGGGCCATCATCATCACCGCGATCTACACCAACACCTCCGCCATCTTCACCAACATCTCCATGCAAGATTCTTCATGCGCTCACGAGAACCTTTTGCTTCTTCTATTTTCTTGTGGAATGCCTCCTTGAGCTCATGCATCATGACCTTGAAGTTTTGAATGTCTTCAACATTGAGCTTGGCCATGTGCTTCTTGAACTGAGCCTTTTCATAATCGATCTTATGCTTTAGTTGAACAATTTTCTGAGCAAGAGCCAGCTCAGGAGAAATGGCTCTGTGGAAGGAGACGTTGAGGCCAATTGGAAGCTGAAGATCATCAAAACTGACATCTGGGCTGTCAAACCACTCATCAATAAACTTGTACAGGATCTCCACATCAAAGAGAGGAAGATCATTGAAGATTTCTGCCTCTTGCTTGCTCTTTATCAATTGTTCTAGAGCATCATCGCCAAGATCATCATCACTGGACAGATCAATGGCATCATTCTCGTTTCTCAAAATAGCAGCAGGAGTCAGTGCTTGACCAGTGGGTTGCATGGGCTTTTTCATCTTGTCAGAGTTGGAGATGCGTGAGAGATCTTCAGACTGCACACTGACTTCAGGAGGTGCAGTGGCCAGAGGCTTCGCCCGTGATACCTTTGGTGCAGAAGAGGGCTTTGAAGCCTTTGGTTTCTTTTGCTTCACAGGCTTCGGTAGTGCAGGTGCTTCGTCAGAATCAGTGTCATCTGCAGAGTGGTCCACGGCTGCCCCTTGAACCTGAATGTGAGTAATGAGACCTTCCAAGTTGTAGAAGGGCCCAATAAGATTGGGTTCAGCTTCGCGTGTGCCGTCAGCTCGTGGTGCAGAGGGGGTCTGGGTTGAATTCTAATCCCAAAGACTTCTTGTTTTCCTTGGCAGAGTTCTTTGCAGCCTGATAGTTGCGCTTGAACAGATTATCTTCACGACACCATAACAGAGAGGATGGGTCGGCATTAGCAGGCTGCGGTCCACGAATCATGCAGGGGTAGAAGCCTTGAGCAATAGCTTCGGACTTCGACTTGGGCTGAAGACCTTTGTATATTATATCTCCCCAGGGGCCCTTTAAGGCATTCTTCTCAGCATACTCCTTGGTGACGAATCTGTACTTCAACCATTCCTCTACCCAATGTCTTCGAATCCATTGGATTCGGTTCTTCCGTTCTCCATAGGTTTTTTCTGGATCTGACTTGTATAACTCATAGAGATCCGGTGGCAAGTCCTTAGCAGTGTTTCCATGGTGTTGTCTGTCGCCCTTCCTGACTGATTTTTGAGTTGTCATGATGTTTAGACTGAAAGGCTTCAACACTGTCGAAGTCTTCTGTCTACTGGTCAGACAGGAACTGGCTTCAGGAGAATTTATGTGACGTTGTAAGAACTCTGCAAATGAATGCAGACTATGAGAACCAAGGGATTCTCCCACGGACATGTACCTGTGACAGCATTAGAGATGCAAGGGAAGGGGAAGAGGTCATATGCATTCTTAGAAGATTTTGAAGATAAATCAGTTTAGAAGACATTGACCTCATAGTGCGAAGACATTCACTCATATGTAGAGAGTTGGTTCCAGATTTGTATGAATCCACGAATAAGTACAAGTGAGGAATCTAACTACTTTGTGAAGCATAAGTGAACATTCTAGGCATGTTGTGAGATGCAGAATGAGATAGATCCAACTTGTAGGAACAGAAACCACTTGTGGTTGAAAAGGATGAATCTATCGGATCAAAAAGACTGTAAAAAGAGGTTTTATTTACCACACGAGGAACTGCTAGACGGAGTGGAAGAGGAGGCCGAGCAGTTCGATCGTCCGTGCCCTAACTTGGCGACGGAGGACACCTATGGCGACGGCAGAGAAGACGAGGTCCGCGGCTGGCGTGAGGATGGCGTCGGTGAGGTCGCGGCACCTAAAAGCTTCATCGCCGGCGTCGTCGAGGGCTAGCGGTGGCGCTAGGGTTTGTGCGAGAGTGGAAGAAGAGATAATGACTGGGGTGAGGCATGCATTTATAGGGATAGGGATGTGTAAGTGCATCTAGTGCCACCCCTAGTTGGTTTTGGAGTATTGACGACAAACCTGGTTGAGGGACTAATGTGTTTGTGAGAATTGCAGGATAACACAGGTAGAAGTCCCTCATTGATTCGGTTTACCTACCGGAGATGACCCCTAAAAATGTATGAAGATATTGAAGACAAAGGTGGTATGTGAAGACATTCACATTGAAGACTGTGACAAGAGAAGACATCGCGTGAAGACTATGGAGCGCGAAGACTTAGTTGTTTTGTCGTTCTTTTTCTTCTTTGTTGAGTCATAGGAACCACCGTACTGTTAAGTGGGGTCCAAGTGAACCAGTCAGAATGACTGAAGTGATGCTTAACCAAAATCCTATGTCTTCGAGAGAAGACAATGAGAGCAAATCTTATCCAGAGCTGGATAAGTCAGCCTTTCTTGTAGATCAAGTAAAGTTGTCGTGTGTGTTTGAAATCTGACTGTTGGAACACGTGTCAGTTCCTTAGTGACCCTGGGTCATTTCGGACAAATCAGGTCGGCTTGCCTAGTGGCTATAAATAGCCCACCCCCTACACCATAAATTGGTTGGCTGCTCAGAGTTAGTGTACGGCTTTTGTCATTTGAGAGCAACCCACCTCGAAGCCTTTGAGAGAGAAATCCTTGCGAGGACAAATCCCTAAACACCTAGAGCCAAAGAGTGTTAGGCGTCACTGAAGTCTTCCAGTCTGTGTGATCTAAAGACTTATTACACTTGAGGACTATGAATCCTCCAGCCGGTCAGGCGTCGCATTCTGAGCATCCAAGAGTGATTGTGGATCGCCAGTGAACGAAGTCTGTGAAGGTTTGGAAGTCTACCTTGAAGACTTACCAGAGTGATTGGGCGGGGACTGGATGTCCTTAGCTCAAGGGGAATAAGGAATAAGGTGAAGACGCGGTCTTCTGAGTTGAATCTCAGCCTCCCTAACCAGGTGTACAGTTGTCACAGCAACTAGAACTGGTCCAACAAATCATTGTCTTCACCGAGCCACTGGTTCTATCCTTCCCATCTCTTTATTTGCATATTGGTCCTTGTGAATTCATTGCATGTTTGCACTATCTATTTGTCTTCACTGTGTGACTGCTTGTTCTGATTGGCTCCATACTATCTTCCATCCCGATCTATACTACCTAGCTGCTATTAGTCTTTGTGCTTTCATTTCATTGAATACTTGACTATGGCTTGCTTAGTGTAGTCTACCTTCCGCTGCATGGTAATAGGTTTATTTCTACCGTTTGTCTTCGAAACCTCCATGTTTTGAAGACTTTCATAAAAATCGCCTATTCACCCCCCTCTAGTCGATCACTAGCACTTTCAATTAGTATCAGAGCAAGGTACTCCCTTGTTCTGTGTGATTCGGTTTAACCACCTGGAATTTTAGCTATATCGACTGCAGGGATAATCAAAGTCTCCGATGCGTGCCTAGTCTTCCATGGAACTGAATATCCCTACTGGAAGAATAAGATGCGCATGCATCTGGAAGCCATTGATGTCGACCTCTGGTATGTCGTCAAGAATGGCGTCCCCAAGGCTGGTGAAGGTGTCATCGCTGCTGATGTCAAGAAGTTCATTCAACTAGATTGCACTACCAAGAACATCATCTGTGGTCATCTGACCGAAGGACAGTATGGCCGTGTGAGTGCTCTGGAAACATCCAAGCTAGTTTGGGACTGGCTCTCCAAGGTCAACGAAGGCGTCTCAACCCAGAGAGATCAAAGAATCAGTGTCCTTCGCAACCTCTTCAACCGCTTCAAGAGAAACGACAATGAGAATGTTCAGCTCACGTTTGATCGACTCACTAACATCACAAATGAGCTTCAAGCCCTCGACGCTACTAAGATCACCAAGCATGAAGTCGTCAAGACACTCCTGAGATCACTTGACAGCTCGTTTGACACCCTAGCCCTGATGATTCAAGAATGCCCTGACTTCAAGACACTCGATCCATCTGACATACTTGAAAGGGTCAACACACATGAGTTCTAGCTTTCTGAGAAAAGAGACATCTACGGTCCCAACTATGGGTAAACTCGTGCTTTGAAGGCAAAAGTTGTTTCCTCATCTGAAGAAGAATCTGATTGCAGTTCTGATGATCCTGAAGACATTGGAAAGGAGCTTGCTATGCTTGTGAAGAAGTTCCAGAAATTCACCAAGAAGAAAGGCTTCAGAAAGTCCTCACGATCTAGCTCAAGGAATGATGAAGCTTCTGCTCATGACTACAAGAAGAGAACATGCCACAAGTGCAAGAAACCTGGTCACTACATCTTTGAGTGTCCGCAGTGGGACATGAGAACAAGAAGAAGAAGAAGAAGAGCAAGGAATATGATTCTGACGACAAGAAGAAGAAGAAATACTCAAAGTTCTTCCAAGTCTTCCTCAAAGTCTTCATCACACAAGAAGAGCTCATCTGGCAAGGCTCGTGCGTTTGTTGGCAAGGAAATGGATTCAGAGGAGGAGTCTGCTTCTGAGGAGGCGGAGGTGGAGTCTGAGGAGGAGTCCGATTCTGGCGTTGCAAGTCTGGCTACAGCCTACGTTGCCAAGTCCATCTTCAACACTGAAGATACAATGACTTCATCACCGACGCCGATGCTAATGACAAGGACAACTCCGCTCCCACCTACTGCTTCATGGCACGCGTGCCAAGGTAAACTCACGCACTACTCACTATCCAAACATCCAGTGAAGATGACTCTGATTGTGGTTCCAAACCCAGCTACAAAACACTTGCTAAAATTGCAACTGAACAACATAAAGCTATGGAACATATTCAAAAACTTGTTAGACAAAAGCGATGACCTGTTAGACGCTGAAATGACTCGATCAGTCCTTAATTGAAGACATTAAAAATCTTCATGTTAAGTATGAGGAACTTGAAAGTCGTCATGAAACGCTCTCAACAACTCATGAAAAGCTTTCCTATGATTATCTTCAAAGGAAGCAAGATCTTGAGAAATTGAGAGCGGCTCATGAAGATCTTCAAAAGGAAAACGAGTCACTTCGCGCAACAGATCAGTTCCGCTCAGGAAGGATTTGAACCACCATGTCTTAAATGCATTGAGCGTGACAAATGCTACTTCTGTTGCTGAGTGTTCTACTGCTGCTACTGTTGCAATATCTTCAACTGTTGATGTGGTAACTAACCCCTCTGCTGAGGATACCACTGCTATTGCTGATGAGAATAGGTTGAAGACATTGCTTGAAACAGGGATGTACAAAAGTCTCAAAGGGCATCAGACACTATGTGATGTCCTCAAAAGGCAGATCCTGAACCGAAACCCTAGGAAAGAGGGTGTTGGGTTCGAAAGGAAAATGAATGCTGATGGCTCTTACTGGAAACCTGAGCAGTACCCCAAAACCACATGGGTTGCTGCAAAGGAACCTTCAGGATCCATCCACCCTATCTGGCTTCACTTGTGCTAATCCCATTGTCATTGATGAATCCTTTGATGCAAACTATAAACTGTTTAAGAATCAGAATGGTGAAGTGTTTGCTAGGTATATTGGTACTAACTGCAGGAATGGGCCAACTATGAAGAAAGTCTGGGTGCCAAAAAGTGGTCTGGAGAATCTTCCTGTGAATGTCGTCATGACACCACAAGTGAAGAAGACAAACCCCAGACCAAGAGGCTTCATATGGTCAAAGGCTTCATACAGACAGAGGACTCACTGAGTCGCACTAGCGCAAATGTTTTGGCAGGGAACCATACTCAGCCTATGAATATGAGCGTTGTTTCATCAAACGCCATGTTCAATAAGAACCAAGAACTACTTGCTTATTCTATGAGTACTATTGTCCACCTGCAAGAACTATTTGCCTAGGGCTCCAAAGCTGAAGTTCTCAGATGCCTGCACTTAGACTCATTGCTTCGAAGCCACCCTTGGAAGATAGGTGGCTAGAAAGCTAACTTTTCTGCGGGGAAGGGTCTCCAAGCCGAAAATCAAATGCGTCTGAAGCTATTGCTGGGGACCTTAAACATCTTGTAGGGCGCAAGATCAAATGCCCAAATGGTCTTATTATGTATTTTGTTCCTGAGTCGCTTGCTATTTGCCCTATCAGTCCTAACCTCGATCAAAGCTTTCATAATCCACTTGCCCGTCAAATTTTTATGCTTCACAATTCTCTTCGTGAAGCCTATCCCCCTAACTGCACTGTAGGGTATGACACCAGCTGCTTCAGAATGGATCATCGATAGTGGATGTACTAATCACATGACTGGCAAGCGAAGTCTTCTCATGGACTCAACCTTATGCCCATCTGACAAGAGTCACATCACATTTGCTGATACTGGTAAAAGCAAGGTATTGGGTCTAGGTAGAGTTGCAATCTCAAGGGATCAGCACATGGATAAAGTGATGCTTGTTGAATCCCTTGGTTTCAACTTAATGTCTGTCTCAATGCTTTGTGATTTAAACATGATTGTGATGTTTGGAAAATATCATTGCCTTGTTCTAATGGAATCTGACAAGTCTCTAGTCTTTGAAGGGTATCGGAAAGATGATTTGTACATGGTAGATTTCTCAGCAGGACCACAGCTTGTCGTATGTCTTCTTGCAAAAGCTTCAGAATGCTGGCTCTGGCATCAGAGGCTAGGGCATGCTGGCATGAGGAACTTGCACACACTTGCAAAGAAGAAGCATATCATAGGCATTGAGGGCGTCAAGTTCAAGAAGAATCACTTATGCGGTGCCTGCGAAGCTAGAAAGATGACGAGGGCCAAGCATCCCTCGAAGACAATCATGACAACGACTCAACCCTTCGAACTGCTACACATGGACCTCTTCGGTCCCACTCACTACTCAACTCTTACTACTACTGCTTGTCTCTACGTCTTCGTCATTGTTGATGATTATTCAAGATATACATGGGTGCATATAATTCTCTACAAGACTGAAGTGCAGGATGTCTTCAGACGTTTCACCAATCGATCCATGAACAACTATGGCGTCAAGATCAAGCACATCAGAAGTGACAATGGCACTGAATTCAAAAACACCGGCCTCGACACTTATCTTGATACTTTGGGCATCACTCATGAGTTCTCAGCTCCGTACACGCGGCAGCGGAATGGCATCGTGGAACGCAAGAACATAACACTCATGGAGATGGCCCGGACGATGCTCGATGAATACAAGACTCCAAGAAAGTTTTGGCCTGAAGCCATTGATATTGCATGCCAAATCATCAACAGTGTTTATCTTCACAAGCTTCTGAACAAAACATCCTTTGAGCTCCTCACTGGTAAGAAGCCAAATGTCAGTTACTTCAGAGTATTTGGTGCCAGGTGCTAGATCAAGGATCCACATCACACTTCAAAATTTGCACCGAAAGCACATGAAGGTTTTATGCTTGGATACGGAAAGGATTCACACTCCTACAGAGTCTTCAACCTCTTTCACTATAAAGTGGTTGAAACTGTGGATGTGCAGTTCGATGAGACGAACGGCTGGCAAAGAGAGCACCTGCCAAATGTGCTAGATGAAGTTCCATCCAGTGAATCCATCAAGCTTATGGGAACTGGAGAAATCATACCGTCTGAAGCACAGCCTGAAGAGGAACTCATCATCTCTGCACCTGATCAACCTGAAGACAATGCTCAACCTGAAGACAATCCTTCTAAAGATGACAATGATAAGCAAGAGCAAAATCTTCGTCCTGTTCATCCTCGTGTTGCAAATGAAGTACAGATTGAGAGAATAATTGATAGCATCAATGCACCTGGTCCACTCACTCGTTCAAGGGCAACACAACTAGCAAATTTCTGTGGGCACTTCGCATTCGTCTCAATATCTGAACCCAAGAAAGTTGATGAAGCCTTCATGGAACCTGAATGGATTCAAGCTATGCAAGAAGAGCTTCAACAGTTTGAGTTGAATAATGTATGGGAACTGGTCAAGCGTCCTGATCCTCGTAAGCACAATATCATAGGCACTAAATGGATATATCGCAACAAGCAAGATGAGCATGGTCAAGTTGTCAGAAACAAAGCTCGTCTCGTTGCTCAAGGATACACTCAAGTTGAAGGAATTGACTTCGATGAAACATTTGCTCCTGTGGCTAGGCTTGAAGCTATACGCATACTACTGCTGGCCTATGCAAATCATCATAACATTCTTCTGTATCAAATGGATGTGAAGAGCGCTTTTCTCAATGGCAAGATTGAAGAAGAAGTGTATGTTGCACAACCGCCTGGCTTTGAAGATCCAAAACATCCTGACATGGTGTACAAGCTCAACAAGGCACTGTATGGCCTCAAACAAGCCCCTCGTGCTTGGTATGACACACTCAAAGACTTCCTGAAGAGCAAAGGCTTCAAACCTGGTTCCCTAGATCCCACACTCTTCACGAAGACATATGATGATATGATGGTGAACTGTTTGTGTGCCAAATATATGTGGATGACATTATCTTCGGCTGCACTAATCAGAAATACAATGATGAGTTTGGATACATGATGCAAGAGCAATATCAGATGTACATGATGGGAGAGTTGAGGTTCTTCCTTGGTCTTCAAATACGACAGCAACACAACGGCATCTTCATATCTCAAGAGAAATACCTCAAAGATTGCCTGAAGAAGTTTGGAATGCAAGACTGCAAAGGTTACACGACGCCAATGCCAGCTAAACACCATCTGGGTCCCGACGACAAAGGTAAAGAGTTTGATCAAAAGGTATACCACTCCATGATTGGTTCTTTTCTTTATTTATGTGCATCTAGGCTAGATATCATGCTTAGTGTTTGCATGTGTGCCCGATTCCAAGCGGCACCAAAGGAATCGCATCACTTAGCTGTGAAGCGAATTCTTTGATATTTGGCTCACACCCCAACACTAGGATTATGGTATCCAAAGGGCTCAGAGTTTGATCTAGTTGGATTCTTGGATGCTGATTATGCTGGTGACAAGGTGGATCACAAGTCTACATCAGGCACATGTCACTTTCTGGGACGATCACTTGTATGTTGGTCTTCAAAGAAGCAGAACTGTGTATCTCTCTCCACTGCTGAATCCGAATACATTGCTGCTGGATCTTGCTGCGCTCAGCTTCTATGGATGATGCAAACACTCAAAGACTATGACATTCATCTGAAGTAAGTTCCACTCTACTGCGACAACATCGCCATCAATATTGCTAACAACCCAGTTCAGCACTCGAAGACAAAGCACATTGAAATTTGTCATCACTTTCTCAGAGATCATGTCATGAAGGAAGATATTGATATCATACACGTCAACACTGAACAGCAACTGGCAGATATCTTCACAAAGCCCTTGGATGAGAAAAGGTTTTGCAAGTTACGGTTGATACGTCTCGGTCGTATCTATAATTTTTGATTGTTCCATGCGAATATTATTCAACTTTCATATACTTTTTGGTGAATTTTTATATTATTTTTGGGATTAACATATTGATCCAGTGCCTAGTGCCAGTTCATGTCTGTTGCATGTTTTTGGTTTCGCAGAATATCCATATCAAACAGAGTCCAAACGGGATAAAAATGGCCAGAGCTTAAAATTCGGAAGGAAAATCAACGCGAACCAGTGCCCGAGGTGGTCACGAGGCAGGGGGGCGCCCCCCCTTAGGGCGCGCCCCTACCCTCGTGAGCCCACCGTAAGGCGGTTAACGCTCTTCTTTTGCCGCAAGAAAGCTAATATTCGGAAAAAATCACGGCGAAGGTTTCAGGCCAATCGGAGTTACAGATCTCCATATATATACGAAACGGTGAAACAGAGCCAGAACAGAACGCAGAAACAGAGAGAGACAGATCCAATCTCGGAGGGGCTCTCGCCCCTCCCGTGCCATGGAGGCCATGGGCCAGAGGGGAAATCCTTCTCCCATCTAGGGAGAAGGTCGAGGAAGAAGAAGAAGGAGGGGGGCTCTCTCCCCCTCGCTTCCGGTGGCGTCGGAACGCCGCCGGGGGCCATCATCATCACCGTGATCTACACCAACACCTCCGCCATCTTCACCAACATCTCCATCACCTTCCCCCCTCTATCTACGGCGGTCCACTATCCCGCAACCTACTATACCATCTACTTGAACATGGTGCTTTATGCTTCATATTATTATCCAATGATGTGTTGCCATCCTATGATGTCTGAGTAGATTTTATTGTCCTAACGGTGGTTGATGAATTGATATGATTGATTTAATTTGCTTGTGGTTATGTTGCTATCCTTTGGTGCCCATCATATGATTGCGTGCGTGGATCACACCCTAGGGTTAGTTGTATGTTGATAGGACTATGTATTGGAGGGCAAGAGTGACAGAAGCTTCAACCTAGCATAGAAATTGACGCATACGGGATTGAAGGGGGACCAATATATCTTAATGCTATGGTTGGGTTTTACCTTAATGAACATTAGTAGTTGCGGATGCTTGCTAATAGTTCCAATCATACGTGCATAGAATTCCAAGTCAGGGATGACATGCTAGCAGTGGCCTCTCCAACATAATACTTGCTACCGGTCTAGTAAAGTAGTCAATTGCTTAGGGGCAATTTCGCAACTCCTACCACCACTTTTCCACCCTCGCTATATTTACTTTATTGTTTCTTTATCTAAACAGCCCCTACTTTTTATTTACGTACTCTTTATTATCTTGCAAACCTATCCAACAACACCTACAAAGTACTTCTAGTTTCATACGTGTTCTAGGTAAAGCGAACGTCAAGTGTGCGTAGAGTTGTATCGGTGGTTGATAGAACTTGAGGGAATATTTGTTCTACCTTTAGCTCCCCGTTGGGTTCGACACTCTTACTTATCGAAAACTGTTGCGATCCCCTATACTTGTGGGTTATCAAGACCTTTTTCTGGCGCCGTTGCCGGGGAGCAATAGCGTGGGGTGAATATTCTCGTGTGTGCTTGTTTGCTCTATCACTAAGTAATTTTTATTTGTTGTTCTTAGTTGTTTTCTATCTTTAGTTATGGGTAGTAAACGCAAAATACCAAAAAAATTAGTTGTACCTACTAAACCAATGGTTGAAGAACCACTCAAAATCTATCACACTGCTGAAGCTTATTACTTGGATCATCTTCGATCCCTATGTGCTCGTGCTGAAACCCCAACTAGCTTAGTTGAGGGAAAATCTTTAGATTAGCATGCTTGTTATGTGCGACACCGAATATCTGAAAAAGGGAAAATTCTATTGGGTCAAATTCATCGTTTGCACTGCTATGCTTGGAATTTATGTGAAATATATTATTTTACTTGTTGTTCTGAAAACCCTAAGAAACACCTTCCCTATCAATGTGAGTTTAGTGATAATGGAATCGTATCTTCGTATGCTAAGGGTGTTTACAATTACTATGATGTTCAACAAATTGAAGAATTTGTTGCTTTTAAGGGTGCTTATGAAATTGCTTCTTTGATTGAAAAGTATGATGCTACTTTTCACAAATCTGAAAATTTTCCATACTTGAATATTGCTATGATAATTATGCTTCTAATACCTATGTTAAACAATATATTGAGGAATACTCCGCTGTCCAAGAAGATACTAATATTTTGCAGGAGTCTATGGAAGAAGAAATTGATGAAACTGTGAGCTCATTGGATGAAAAAGATGAGGAGGAGAGCGAAGAACAAAAGGAGGAAGAGCAGATTGATCACCCGTGACCACCTTCTAATGAGAGTAACTCTTCAACTCATACATTGTTTAATTCCCCTTCGTGCTTACCGAAGGATGATTGCTATGATGACTGTTATGATTCCATTGATTCTCTTGAAATATCCCTTTTTGAAGATGCTTGCTATGCTTGTGGCCAAGATGCCAATATGAATTATGCTTATGGAGATGAACTTGCTATAGTTCCTTATGTTAAACATGAAATTGTTGCTATTGCACCCACGCACGATAGTCCTATTATCTTTTTGAATTCTCCCGATTATACTATATCAGAGAAGTTTGCACTTATTAAGGATTACATTGATGGGTTGCGTTTTGATAGATATAATATGCATGTGCTTGCTGCTCCTACTTGCAATTATTATGAGAGAGGAACTATATCTCCACCTCTCTATGTTTCCAACATGATAAAATTGCAAGAAACTGTTTATACTATGCATTGGCCTTTACTAGGTGTGCATGAATTGTTCTTTTATGACATGCCGATGCATAGGAAGAGAGTTAGACTTCGTCATTGCTTGATATATGTTGCTTTGTGCTCACTACTAAATTACAAATCATTGTTAATTAATATTGGCTTTGATATACCTTGGGATCCGGGTGGATTCACTACTTGAGCACTATATGCCTAGCTTAATGGCTTTAAAGAAAGCGCTGCCAGGGAGACAACCCGGAAGTTTTAGAGAGTCATTTATTTCTGTTGATTGCTTTCATATAGTTTAAAAACAACAAAAATAAAGAGGGGAACCCAAAACTTTTCAAAAAGGAAAGTGAAAGTGAGAAAGACAAGCACTATTGAAGTGGGAGAGCTCCTTGAACTTTGTTCATGCTCACGGCAACTTTGTGAATCTTGATTACAGAAAATTTTCAACAAAAATAATTATCCCCTTGTACAATTTCATTGTATTACAAAATAATGTGCCAAGGTTTGCCTTTAGGATGTTTACATTTGCTTGATGGTTTGTACGGTGCAGGACAGAAACTTTGGCTGTAGTGCGCGATTTTACATTTTTAGCTGGAACGTCAAATGGTTCTGATTCTTTTTGCACTGTATTCCTATAAAAATTGTTTATTTTTCCTAATTTTTGTGAATTTTTCAAGTATCATAAGTATGGTGAATGTTCAAATTATTACAGACTGTTCTGTTTTAGACAGATTCTGTTTTTGATGCATAGTTTGCTTATTTTGATGAAACTATCAATTTACATTAGTGGATTAAGCCATGAAAAAGTTATCTTACAGTAGACACAATGCAAAAACAAAATATGAATTGGTTTACAACAGTACTTAGAGTAGTGATTTGCTTTATTATACTAACGGATCTTACCGAGTTTTCTGTTGAAGTTTTGTGTGGATGAAGTGTTCGATGATTGAGAAGGTCTCGATGTGAGAAGAAGGAAGAGAGGAAAGAGCTCAAGCTTGGGGATGCCTGAGGCACCCCAAGTAAATATTCAAGGAGACTCAAGTGTCTAAGCTTGGGGATGCTGGGGAGGCATCCCCTCTTTCTTCAACAAATATCGGTATGTTTTCGAATTCGTTTCGTTCATGCGATATGTGCAAGTCTTGGAGCGTATTTTGCATTTAGGTTTTTCTTTTTCTTTTTATACACCATGCTGGTATGAGATAGTCCTTGGTTGATTTATAGAATGCTCATTGCACTTCACTTATATCTTTTGAGTATGGCTTTATAGAATGCTTCATGTGCTTCACTTATATCATTTGAAGTTTGGATTGCCTATTTCTCTTCACTTAGACAATCGCCATTTGTAGGATACTCTTTTGCTTCACTTATATTTGTTAGAGCGTTGGCATATCTTTTGTAGAAAGAATTAAACTCTCATGCTTCACTTATATCTATTTAGAGAGATGACGGGAACTGGTCATTCACATGGTTAGTCATAAAATCCTACATAAACTTGTAGATCGCTGAATATGATATGTTTGATTCCTTGAAATAGTTTTGCAATATAAAGATGGTGATATTAGAGTCATGCTAGTCGAGTAATTGTGAAATTGAGAAATACTTGTGTTGAGGTTTGTGATTCCCGTAGCATGCACATATGGTGAACCATTATGTAACGAAGTCGGAGCATGATTTATTTATTGATTGTCTTCCTTATGAGTGGCGGTCGGGGACGAGCGATGGTCTTTTCCTACCAATCTATCCCCCTAGGAGCATGCGCGTAGTACTTTGTTTCAATGACTAATAGATTTTTGCAATAAGTATGTGAGTTCTTTATGACTAATGTTGAGTCCATGGATTATACGCACTCTCACCCTTCCACCATTGCTAGCCTCTCTAGTACCGCGCAACTTTCGCCGGTACCGTAAACCCACCATATTCCTTCCTCAAAACAGCCACCATACCTACCTATCATGGCATTTCCATAGCCATTCCGAGATATATTGCCATGCAACTTCCATCATCATATACATGACTTGAGCATCATTGTCATATTGCTTTGCATGATCGTATGATAGCTACCATGATGTTTTCATGGTTTGTCCGTTTTTTGATGTCATTGCTACACTAGATCATTGCACATCCCGGTACACCGCCGGAGGCATTCATATAGAGTCATATCTTTGTTCTAGATATCGAGTTGTAATATTGAGTTGTAAGAAAATAAAAATGTGATGATCATCATTATTAGAGCATTGCCCCAGTGAGGAAAGGATGATGGAGACTATGATTCCCCCATAGAGTCGGGATGAGACTCCGGACTTTACAAAAAAATAAAAGAGGCCAAAGAAGCCCAAATAAAAAAAAGAGGCCAAAGAATCCCACCAAAAAAAGAGAAAATAAACAAAAAATGAGAGAAAAAGAGAGAAGGGGCAATGTTACTATCCTTTTACCACACTTGTGCTTCAGAGTAGCACCATGTTCTTTATAGAGTGAGTATCCTATGCTTTCACTTTCATATACTCGTGGGAATTTTCATTATAGAACTTGGCTTGTATATTCCGATGATGGGCTTCCTCAAACGCCCGAGGTCTTCATGAGCAAGCAAGTTGGATGCACACCCACTTAGTTTCTAGTTTGAGCTTTCATACACTTATAGTTCTTAGTGCATCCGTTGCATGGCAATCCCTACTCCTCACATTAATATCTATTAATGGGCATCTCCATAGCCCGTTGATACGCCTAGTTGATGTGAGACTATCTTCTCCTTTTTGTCTTCTCCACCATCATATTCTATTCCACCTATAGTGCTATGTCCATGGCTCACGCTCATGTATTGCGTGAAAGTTGAAAAGGTTTGAGAACGTCAAAAGTATGAAACAATTGCTTGGCTTGTCATCGGGGTTGTGCATGATGTGAGTATTTTGTGTGGTGAAGATGGAGCATAGCCAGACTATATGATTTTTTAGGGATAACTTTCTTTGGCCATGTTATTTTGAAAAGACATGATTTCTTTATTAGTAGGCTTGAAGTATTATTGTTTTATGTCAAATGATAGACTATTGCTTTGAATCACTCATGTCTTAATATTCATGCCATGATTAGATATGTGATCAAGATTATGCTAGGTAGCATTCCACATCAAAAATTATCTTTTTTATCATTTACCTACTCCAGGACGAGCAGGAATTAAGCTTGGGGATGCTGAGACGTCTCCATTGTATCTATAATTTTTGATTGTTCCATGCCAATATTATTCAACTTTCATATACTTTTTGGCAACTTTTTATATTATTTTTGGGACTAACATATTGATCCAGTGCCCAGTGCCAGTTCCTGTCTGTTGCATGTTTTTGGTTTCGCAGAATATCCATATCAAACGGAGTCCAAACGGGATAAAAACGGACGGAGCTTATTTTTGGAAAATATGGAAAATTCGGAAAGAAAATCAACGCGAACCAGTGCCCGAGGTGGTCACGAGGCAGGGGGCGCCCCCCCCTTAGGGCGCGCCCCTACCCTCGTGAGCCCACCGTAAGGCGGTTGACGCTCTTCTTTTGCCGCAAGAAAGCTAATATTCAGAAGAAAAAAAATCACGGCGAAGGTTTCAGGCCAATCGGAGTTACGGATCTCCATATATATACGAAACGGTGAAACAGAGCCAGAACAGAACGCGGAAACAGAGAGAGACAGATCCAATCTCGGAGGGGCTCTCGCCCCTCCCGTGCCATGAAGGCCATGGACCAGAGGGGAAACCCTTCTCCCATCTAGGGAGAAGCTCAAGGAAGAAGAAGGAGGAGGGGGGCTCTCTCCCCCTCGCTTCCGGTGGCGCCGGAACGCCGCCGGGGGCCATCATCATCACCGCGATCTATACCAACACCTCCGCCATCTTCACCAACATCTCCATCACCTTCCCCCCTCTATCTAAAGTGGTCCACTCTCCCACAACCCGATGTACCCTCTACTTGAACATGGTGCTTTATGCTTTATCCAATGATGTGTTGCCATCCTATGATGTCTGAGTAGATTTTTGTTGTCCTATCGGTGGTTGATGAATTGCTATGATTGATTTAATTTGCTTTTGGTTATGTTGCTGTCCTTTGGTGCCCATCATATGATTGCGCGCGTGGATCACACCCTAGGGTTAGTTGTATGTTGATAGGACTATGCATTGGAGGGCAAGAGTGACAGAAGCTTCAACCTAGCATAGAAATTAATGCATACGAGATTGAAGGGGGACCAATATATCTTAATGCTATGGTTGGGATTTACCTAATGAACATTAGTATTTGCGGATGCTTGCTAATAGTTCCAATCATAAGTGCATAGAATTCCAAGTCAGGGATGACATGCTAGCAGTGGCCTCTCCCACATAATACTTGCTATCGGTCTAGTAAAGTAGTCAATTGCTTAGGGGCAATTTCGCAACTCCTACCACCACTTTTCCACACTCGCTATATTTACTTTATTGTTTCTTTATCTAAACAGCCCCTACTTTTTATTTACGTACTCTTTATTATCTTGCAAACCTATCCAACAACACCTACAAAGTACTTCTAGTTTCATACTTGTTCTAGGTAAAGTGAACGTCAAGCGTGCGTAGAGTTGTATTGGTGGTCGATAGAACTTGAGGGAATTTTTGTTCTACCTTTAGCTCCTTGTTGGGTTCGACACTCTTACTTATCGAAAACTGTTGCGATCCCCTATACTTGTGGGTTATCATCAGTGTGAGCTAAATATCTTGGAATCCTCAAATGTCCTGTGATCAGGCACACATCCTAACACTTATGCATGTTGATGACTTAGATGTGCAACACACGAAGTAAAGTATATCTTCAAACAATGAAGACTTACATTCTGAGTGTGAATACATTAACGTGGAATTTTACTTCGGAGCGCCACGATAATTGTGCGCCGTGTCTGGGTCTAATACTTCCTATACAGTGGGTAACGCCACCACCAAATTCTTCCCTTAGAAGTGTTTTTCTCATGACGTTACATTTGCAAAGTCTTCGCATTTTGTTTGTCTTTAATGTTAACATGGCCTCATGTTTATCTTCAATGTACTGATTTGGTTTATGTCCTCTACAGCATTCACTTATAGCTATGTCTTCACGTTGAATCTTTTGAACTAAGTGAATGTCATCGGACCCTAACCTTTCTATGCTCCTGTCTCAAGTCTATCTATCCAAATCATATGCATTCCATTGAAACTATCAAATGTCTTCGCTGTGTCCTTGTCAGCAGGAGATACAGAGACAAACATTAAATCCATTTTTAAATGCTCAATCCTTTTGCCTGAAACCCGGAGAAGCGTGAACGACCACCCGACAATCCAGGCGTGTGTGGGAACGTGGAACAACCTCCAATATGTTGCATGATCGCCACGTGTCCTTCAGATGTGAACCTCCAGGGGCACCTGCATAATAACGTTGTGTCGTCCCTGTCTCTATAAATACACGCCTCACCCCTGTCATTATCTCTTCTTCCACTCTCGCACAAAACCCTAGCGCCACCGCTAGCCCTCGACGATGCCGGCGACGAAGCGCTTAGCTGCCGCGACCTCACCGACGCCGTCCTCACGCCAGCCGCGGACATCATCTTCTCCCCCGTCGCCGTAGGTGTCCTCCGTCGTCAAGTTAGGGCACGGAAGATCGAACTGCTCGGCCTCCTCTCCCACTCCGTCCAGCAGTTCCTCGTGTGGTAAATAAAACCTCCTTTTACAGTCGTTTTGATCCGATAGATTCATCCTTTTCAACCACAAGTGGTTTCTGTTCCCACAAGTTGGATCTATCTCATTCTGCATCTCATAGCATGCCTAGTATGTTCACTTATGCTTCACAAAGTAGTTAGATTCCTCACTTGTGCTTATTCGTGGATTCGTACAAATCTGGAACCAACTCTCTACATCTGAGTGAATGTCTTCGAACTATGAGGTCAATGTCTTCTAAACTGATTTATCTTCAAAATCTTCTGAGAATGCATATGACATCTTCCCCTTCCCTCGCACCTTTAATGCTGTCACAGGTACATGTCCGTGGGAGAATCCCCTGGTTCTCATAGTCTGCATTCATTTGCAGAGTTCTTACGGCATCATATAAATTCTCCTGAAGCCAGTTCTTGTCTGACCAGTAGACGGAAGACTTTGATAGAGTTGAAGCCTTTCAGTCTAAACTTCATGGCAACAGAAAAATCAGTTAGGAAGGGCGGCAGACAGCACCATGGAAACACTGCTAAGGACCTGCCACCAGATCTCTATGAACTATACAAGTCAGATCCAGAAGAGACCTATGGAGAACGCAAGAACTGAATCCAATGGATTCGAAGACATTGGGCAGAGGAATGGTTCAAGTACAGATTCGTCACCGACGAATATGCTGAGAAGAGTGCAATCAAGGTCCCCTAGGGAGATATAATATACAAAGGTCTTCAGCCCAAGTCGAAGTCCAAAGCTATTGCTCAAGGCTTCTACCCCTGCACGATTCGTGGAAGCGCAACTTTCAGTTTGCAAAGAACTCAGCCAAGGAAAACAAGAAGTCCTTGGGATTAGACTTTAACCCAGGCCCCTCTGCACCACGTGCCGATGGCACACGAGAAGCTGAACCCAATCTTGTTGGGCCCTTCTACAACTTAGAAGGTCTCATCACTCACATAAGGGTTCAAGGAGCAGACGTGGATCAACCTGCAGACGACGCTGATTCTGACGAAGCGCCTGCACCACTGAAGCATGTGAAGAAAATGAAACCCAAGGCTTCAAAGCCCTCTTCAGTACCAAAGGCTTCAAAGCCCTCATCTGCACCAAAGGTATCACGGGCAAAGCCTCTGGCCACTGCACCTCCTGAAGCCAGTGTGCAGTCTGAAGATCTCTCACGCATCTCCAAGTCTGCCAAGTTGAAAAAGCCCAAGCAACCCACTAGTCAAGCACTGACCTCTTCTGCTGTTTTGAGAAACGAGTATGACGCCATTGATCTGTCCAGCGACGACGATCTTGGTGATGACGCTCTTGAGCAGTTGATCAAGAGCAAGAAAGAGGCGGAAATCTTCAATGATCTTCCTCTCTTTGATGTGGAAATCTTAAACAAGTTTATTGATGAGTGGTTTGACAGCCCAGATGTCAGTTTTGATGATCTTCACCTTCCTATTGGCCTCAGCATTGCCTTCCACGGAGCCATTGCTCCTGAGCTGGCTCTAGCTCAGAAAATTGTTGAGCTGAAGCATAAGATCGATTATGAAAAGGCTCAGTTCAAGAAGCACATGGCCAAGCTCAATGTTGAAGACATTCAAAACTTCAAGGTCATGATGCATGAGCTCAAGGAGGCATTCCACAAGAAACGAGAAGAAGAAAAAGGTTCTCGTGAGCGCATGAAGAATCTTGCTGCCAAATGTGTTCAAGGCTACAATGAAGCTGAAAAGCACAAGGCCTTGGGGCGACCAGGCATCGACCCCAGAATGGCTGCCAAGAAGAAGAAGAAGCCAGATGTGGCAGAACCAGAAGCATCAAGGCAGGAAGAACCTCGCATTGTCTTCCCAGCCAGTATGACAGGCTCGAAGCCTAAGGTCCCCACAATGGCTTCAGAATTCAAGAAAACTAGAGTAGCTGAAGCCGAAGCCAGAAAGCGCAAGACCAAAGCGACCACTGATGATGCTCCTCCAACCAAGAAAAGGAAAACAAAGAAGAGAGATCGGGCTGCTCCCACAGAGCCCCTTCTTGTCGAGCCAATTTCTGTTGCTTGTCCTGCGTCTGAACATCGAGAGCGCTAGTTGATAGTTCATGAGCCTGCTTCCACAGAGGCTCCTGAAGCTGAAGACAATCCAGTTGTTGACCCCACCGCAGCTGAAGACATTGGTCCTCACGACAATGTTGAAGATGATGAAGTCCTTCCTCAGATCGAGCACAATTTGGTATCATCGCCTGTGCTCACGCACAGCGAGCTCACCAACATTGGTCGTCCTCTGACGCCACTGCTCAGGATGCATCGTGGGCTGATCACCCACAACAAGACACCCCAAGTTCTCCCCAACCACAAGTCACCTCACCAGTGCAAGATGACAATGACTTTGAGGCCCAACCAACTCCATCTCCACAGGCGTTGCTGGCATTACGCAGGCTTCGCAAAGGACCAAGGCCCCAAGTCACTCTTCCGAGTGTTCCAGAAGGAGAAGTGCATCACCAATATGTTGCACGTCAAGTGTTTCCAGAAGCCACTCCAACTATGAACGCCTCTAAGTCTGAAGCCAAAACGGCTGAAGATATTCCGGCTGCATCAGCCGATGAAGAAGAAGCACCACGTGATGAAGAAAGAATTGCTACACCACCAACCATTCCTGAAGTTGTTCTCAAGGAGAACGTGTCCGACCCTCCAACTCCTGAAGTGGAGGTTACCAATACTGAGATGGCCACCAACATCAACACTGAAGCCAATGACATTGTGATGGCTGAAGCTAATGTGGCGCCTGAAGCTAACGTCACCACCACCAACAACACTGCTGACGACACTGATGTCATCATACCTGAAGCCAATGTGGCCCCTGAAGCCAATGCTGCACCAGACGTAATCATTCCTCTGAAGCTATTGTGCCACTTGCAGCCCATGTCAACGACAATGCCAATGCTCATGTACCCCCTCCAAGACCTCATACTGTTGAGCTGGCATTTGATCGTGGTCAGCCTGTTATGGTCCGATGGCCCATTCTGGTTCCTCCATTGCTGCAGGTCCACAATTTGACTATCATGTCAAGCACAGGCCTCAAGTCCAGAAGCCCAAGCCAAGACTTCCAAGATTCCCAGGCACTGCAACCTCACCCGGGGTCTTCAATGTGAATGGCTTCGTGGCACATAACACCTTCTTCAACAGCGCCAAGAACCCTTACTCCAAACTTCGCATTTCATCGGATCGGTTCTGGAGCTATCAGCAGCGCATCTACTATTCATGCGTCTTATACAATCAAGGGCGCATATTTCCACATATGCGTCTCGACACTGAAGCTATAGCTGGCCTGCCCTGTCTAGAAGAAGCGTTGGATTGCTTCAGAGACGTTGGACTCCTGCAATTTGTCACAGACAAGGAACACTGGAATGAAGAGCTTCTATTACAGTTTTATGCAACTCTTCACATTCGAGGCTACAACAGGGATCCAAAGACTTGGGTCCTTGAGTGGATGACAGGCAATATCCATCATGAAGCCAAAGCTCTTGATATCATTGAGCTCACAACCGTGCCCACTCCTGGTGAATACTATGAACCAGGTTGTCAACAACACCAGAATGCTTTGGAGAGCATTTTTCAGAAGCCAGAACCCAACATGAGCCAAATGTTGAGCATGATGAAGTCTTTGCCTCACGACGCTGACTAACCATCTGAATTCTTTATTGAAGACCTAGAGTATCTGCCTCGCACCATTTACCATATTATCAGAAAAACTCTATGGCCTGTCAAAGGACATTCATCTGCAGCGAAGCTTAAAGGAGCAATGAAGACTTTGGTTTTCTATATCTTCAATGGCATCAGATTCAATGCTCAAGACTTCTTCATTAGACAATTGGCTGCATCTGGCTCCGACATTTTTGGTTTGAAGTTCTATGCTCCATGGGTAATGCGTCTTATCAAGCTGCACTCTGCCTTCAACTATCAGCCATCTGCGCACAATCATCTTGTATTCTTGCCAGAGATTGATCTGTCTATTGAAGCTATTTACCCAGAGCCTGCTAAGGATCCGATTTATCTTCACAATGCTGATCGTCAAAGCTTCACCCAGCCCATTGAAGGAGTTCAGGAAGTCTCTCGTTTTTATCCATTGGCCGCTAACACACGTGCCCCTCGCGCTCAAACTGACGCCACTGGAAGCACCATTGCCCAAAGGCCTCGGAAGCGATCTCGTGTTCTCAATGACCGAGAGCTTCTTGTCGCGCTACATCAGAAACAGGATAAGCATCATAACTGGTTTAAGCGTCAGATGCAAAGCCTCTTGGTGGACGTCAATCGCATTCGCAATCTTGCCACCAAGAATGCCTTTGTTACACATGAAACTTATCGGAGGTCTTGGAAGAGTTTGACATTGCTTAGTGCTGAAGCTGATCTGCAAGACGATGGCTTCACAGAAAGATTCAAGTTTGACTCAACTCCTCCAAGGAATGCTCACTTGCGTCGGACTCCCTCACTTGAAGACTCTGACTATTCGTCCTCAGCTGCAATGGTGAATGCCAGAGTCATCGATGACCAAGATGATGCCACTTCACCTCCTCCAACTTCAGCGCGTGTTGACACTGCAGCGAGTTCTTCTGATCTCAACGACGACCCTGCTGCCTCGCCTGCACCTCATGGGAACGAGTAGAAGCTCTATGTCTTCAAACCTTTTTGGTCATTACTGACAAAAGGGGGAGAAGCATATGAGTTGATAGTCTTCAAGCGGGTCCATATGGGTGGTTGCTTTACTTTTTGCTACATTTGCCAACTGCTTACAACTCTCGCTTTTAATTCATTTGGTTCATTTTTGAGTTGTAACACTTAAACTCGATGGTCATTTGCTACTTATTTGCTATTCTGTGATGCGATGATAAATTCCGCATGTGCGATGATAACTTCCGCACTTAGGTCATTTTGCAGACGTCCATTTTTCATTATGCATGTCATTATCTTCGTAATATCAAATCATGCATGATGAATTGTCATCATAAGTTGAAAAGGATCTCCACAAGTACAACCTGCCATGTGCGTTTGCATTCCAAAAGTAAATTACTTATATGCACATCTTCAGAGGGAGCCATTTGCCACTTATGAAGACAATACCCCATCCTTTACAATTTAACATATTTTATTCCCTGTTGAAACTTCAACCAGTTTGTCATCAATCACAAAAAAGGGGGAGATTGTAAGTGCATCTAGTGCCACCCCTAGTTGGTTTTGGAGTATTGACGACAAACCTGGTTGAGGGACTAATGTGTTTGTGAGAATTGCAGGATAACACAGGTAGAAGTCCCTCATTGATTCGTTTTACCTACCGGAGATGACCCCTAAAAATGTATGAAGACATTGAAGACAAAGGTGGTATGTGGAGACATTCACATTGAAGACTATGACAAGAGAAGACATCGCGTGAAGACTATGGAGCGCGAAGACTTAGTTGTTTCGTCGTTCTTTTTCTTCTTTGTTGAGTCATAGGAACCACCGTACTGTTAAGTGGGGTCCAAGTGAACCGGTCAGAATGACTGAAGTGATGCTTAACCAAAATCCTATGTCTTCGAGCAAAGACAATGAGAGCAAATCTTATCCAGAGATGGATAAGTCAGCTTTGCTTGTAGCTCAAGTAAAGTTGTCGTGTGTGTTTGAAATCTGACCGTTGGAACACGTGTCAGTTCCTTAGTGACCCAGGGTCATTTCGGACAAATCAGGTTGGGTTGCCTAGTGGCCATAAATAGCCCACCCCCTACACCATAAATTGTGGCTGCTCAGAGTTAGTGTACGACTTTTGTCGTTTGAGAGCAACCCACCTCGAAGCCTTTGAGAGAGAATTCCTTGTGAGGACAAAGCCCTAAACACCCAGAGCCAAAGAGTGTTAGGCATCACTGAAGTCTTCCTGTCTGTGTGATCTGAAGACTTATTACACTTGAGGACTGTGAATCCTCCAGCCGGTCAGGCGTCGCGTTCTGAGCATCCAAGAGTCATTGTGGATCGCCGATGAACAAAGTCTGTGAAGGTTTGGAAGTCTACCTTGAAGACTTACCAGCGTGATTGAGCGAGGACTGGGTGTCCTTAGCTCAAGGGGAATAAGGTGAAGACGCGGTCTTCTGAGTTGAATCTCAGCCTCCCTAACCAGACGTACAGTTGTCACAGCAACTGGAACTGGTCCAACAAATCATTGTCTTCAACGAGCCACTTGTTCTATCCTTCCCATCTCTTTATTTGCAGATTGGTCATTGTGAAGTCATTGCATGTTTGCATTATCTATTTGTCGTCACTGTGTGACTGCTTGTCCTGATTGGCTTCATACTATGTTCCGTCCTGATCTATACTGCCTAGCTGCTATTAGTCTTTGTGCTTTCATTTCATTGAATACTTGACTATGGCTTGCTTAGTGTAGTCTACCTTCCGCTGCATGGTAATAGGTTTATTTCTATCGTTTGTCTTCGAAACTTCCATGTTTTGAAGACTTTCCTAAAAATCGCCTATTCACCCCCCCTCTAGTCGATCACTAGCACTTTCAGGATGGCACGGTGTTATTACATAGGTGCCCCTGGCGGTTCACATCTGAAGGACACATGGAGATCATGCAACACATTGGAGGTTGTTCCACGTTCCCACGCACGCCTGGATTGTCGGGTGGTCGTTCCCACTTCTTCGGGTTTCAGGTAAAAAGGATTGAGCATTGAAAACAGATTAATGTATGTCTCTGTATCTTCTGCTGACAAGGACGCAGCGAAGACATTCGACAGTTTCAATAGAATGCATATGATTTGGATAGATAGACTTAAGATGGGAGCATAGAAAGGTTAGGGTCCGATCACATTCACTTAGTTCAAAAGATTCGCCTAGAAGACATAGCTATAAGTGAATGTTGTAGAGGACAGAAACCAAATCAGTATATTGAAGATAAACATGAAGCCATGTTAAAAATGAAGACAAACCAAATGCGAAGACTTTGCAGATGCAACGCCAACAGAAATTATTCCAAACAAAAGTTTGGTGGTGGCGTTACCCACTGTATAGGAAGTATTAGACCCAGACACGGCGCACAATTATCGTGGCGCTCCGAAGTCAAATTCTGCGTTAATGTATTCACACTTAGAGTGTAAGTCTTCATTTGTTGAAGATATACGTTACTTCGTGTGTTTGCACATCTAAGTCATCAACATGCATAAGTGTTAGGATGTGTGCATGATCACAGGACATTTGAGGATTCCAAGATATTTAGCTCACACCGCAACTTGCAAAACCTTTTCTCATCCAATGGCTTTGTGAAGATATCTGCCAGTTGCTCTTCAGTGCTGACGTGAATGATATCAATATCTTCCTTCATGACATGATCTCTGAGAAAGTGATGACGGATCTGAATGTGCTTTGTCTTCGAGTGCTGAACTAGGTTGTTGGCGATCTTGATGGCGCTTTCATTGTCGCAGTAGAGTGGCACTTGCTTCAGATAAATGTCATAGTCTTTGAGTGTTTGCTTCATCCATAGAAGCTGAGCACAGCAAGATCCAGCAGCAATGTATTCAGATTCAACAGTGGAGAGAGATACATAGTTCTGCTTCTTTGAAGACCAACACACAAGTGATCGTCCCAGAAAGTGACATGTGCCTGATCTAGACTTGTGATCCACCTTGTCACCAGCATAATCATCATCCTAGAATCCAACTAGATCAAACTCTGAGCCCTTTGGATACCATAATCCTAGTGCTGGGGTGTGAGCCAAATATCGAAGAATTCGCTTCACAGCTAAGTAATGCGATTCCTTTGGGGCCGCTTGGAATCGGGCACACATGCAAACACTAAGCATGATATCTAGCCTAGATGCACATAAGTAAAGCAAGGAACCAATCATGGAGCGGTATACCTTTTGATCGAACTCTTTACCATTGGCGTCAGAATCTAGATGACTCTTGGTAGGCATTGGCGTCGTGTAACCTTTGTAGTCTTGCATTCCAAACTTCTTCAGGCAATCCTTGAGGTATTTCTCTTGAGATATGAAGATGTCGTTGCGTTGCTGTCGTATTTGAAGACCAAGGAAGAACTTCAGCTCACCCATCATGGACATCTGATATTGCTGTTGCATCATGTATCCAAACTCATCACTGTATTTCTGATTAGTGCAGCCGAAGATAATGTCATCCACATATATTTGGCACACAAACAGTTCACCATTGTAACACCCCGGATATGATTTACCTAATATGTAATCCAACTCTTGTCGTTTCCGGCGTTAAGTTATTTTATTTTCTCGGGTTCGGGTTTTTGTCTCCGTGTGTTGTTGTTGTTGTCATGCATCTCATATCATGTCATCATGTGCATTGCATTTGCATACGTGTTTGTCTCATGCATCCGAGCATTTTCCCCGTTGTCCGTTTTGCATTCCGGCGCTCCGTTCTTCTCCGGTGGTCATTTCTACCTTTCTTTCGTGTGTGGGGATTAAACATTTCCGGATTGGACCGAGACTTGCCAGGCGGCCTTGGTTTACTACCGGTAGACCGCCTGTATAGTTTCGTACTATTTGGACTTCGTTTGATGCTCCAACGGTTAACCGAGGGACCGAGAAGGCCTCGTGTGTGTTGCAGCCCAACACCCCTCCAAAGTGGCCCAAAACCCACCAAAACCCTCTCCATCATCTAGAGCGTTCGATCACGATCGCGTGGCTGAAAACCGCACCTCATTTGGACTCTCCTAGCTCCCTCTATGCCTATTTAAAGACCCCCTTCGAAAATTCTCGTTCTCCTCTCCCCGAAACCCTAGATCCACCACCTCGCGCCACACCGGACACGTCCGGTCCGGCCGGACAAAACGCGCCGCCGCCGCCCAACGAATCGCAGACGGCCACGTGGGCAGCCGCGCCCACTTCGCCGCCGGCCCGCCCGGGCCCAGGCGCCCCCCCCCCGGCCCGAGCCGCCGCCTTCCGCGGGCCACTTCCCCGCCGCCGCGCCCGATTGCGCCGCTGCCCGTGCCTCCTCACCCGCGTCGGCCACCACCTCGCCGCGCCACCGCGCCGGCCGACGCGCCGACATCACCGCCCGGCGCCCTGGGCGGCGACCGCCGACCCCGCCGTCCTCCTCAAGGCCGCCGCCCCAGATCCTTAGCTCCGGCACGCCCCCGCGGCACTCCGGCCGTCCCCGCGCCAAAACCACCTCGCCGGAGCTACGGTGCCCGCCGACGGTCCTCGGTTTGCGCGCCGCCCAGCAAACCCTAGATCTGTGATTCCGTTGACTTCTCCCCCTCTCCCCTTTATTTTTTTGCATACTTTGAGCTGTGATATCTCTGCATCCGTAGATCTGTTTTGGGCATATAGCATATCAAAATGTTCGTCTCAGAGAGCACATCATTTCATCTCATTGCATCATTTTCATTTGAGTTCATCTTGATGCCCGAAATGCTGTTGGAAGAATGCCATTTGAGATAATTGTCAGATCTGCTGCTCCAATTAGATATTTGTCATTTTTGCCATGATTAATGTGTGCATGATATGCCCCTGAGCTCTACATATGTTTTGTTATATGCTTTGCCATCTTTCCATAGGTGCAACCCATGTATTTTTGTGATGTGTGTGGTGACTAGCACAAGCTTGCAAAGTGGTGCATTCGTTAATGCTGATTTCAGGGACTTAGCAATTCCACTAAGTCCTTGATTTGTTTATCTCAATATGCCATATGTTCATGTTGTTTCCTAGTGATCTGTGCCTCTTTTGAGGATGATCAGTGAGGATGTTTTGTTAATCTTGTAGTGCTCTATCCATCCATGTCTTTGTTTGAAATTATGGAGCACCCTAGCTTGAGTCAATCTAACTCTACTTTTGCTATTTCGTGAATCTGGGCAGATTTTCTACTTGTTAGCAATTTTGCCGAGGATGTTGTAGTTGATCCGTGCATGCTATGCTACTGTTCTTGCCATGTCTAGCTTGTATTTTGTGTATTCTTGATGGGTGTATGCTTAGATTGTCATGGCATGCTCTGTAGTGAGTGCATCGAGCTCGTAAACATGCCTACTTGATATCTGTTTTTGCATTCTCCAGTTTTCACTAAGTCTGAGAACTGATTATGTTTTTGCCATGTTCACATGCTTGCAAATGTATTTTCTGATCCCTTTTGGCTCAAGGTCACTAAGGTACTTTTGTTAAGCTCTTTGAGTAGCTCCATGTCATGCTTTACTTTTCCATGTTCAGGCCTTGTAGCATATAGTTTTCATGCTCCAAAATGTGCTACCTGATCTGAAATTCCAGACAAGTGTTAATTTCACTAAGTCTGAAATCTGTTTACCAAATGCATTCTTGCCATGCTTGTTTGAACCGGTTAAGGGATGAATTGGCCGTAACCCAGTGTTCATCTTTTGTTAAGCATCATGAATGGATCCCTTCAATGTATTTTGTTGCCATGTTTGAGTGTTGTAGCATGTTCATCTTGTTGCATTTACATGGCTACTTGCTGTATATCGCAGACCGGTGCCATATTTGAATTGCTTGCCATTTCCAAACCGTGACTCCGATTCCGGCGTTCTTTATATCGTTTTCAAGCGAAATCATCTCACCTTTCCAGTGGCACACTTGGTTTTCCAATTTGAGGCCAGGTTCATTCATTCCTTGTCAAATCTTGCATATGCATCACATATCGCATCCCGCATAGCATACCATGTTTGCATCATGTTGTTTGAGTTTGCTCGTGGTTGATTGTGTTCCGTTTGCTTGTTTGTCTTGTTTGGGTAGAGCCGGGAGACGAGTTCGCTAACGAGGAGCCTATTGAGTTTGCTTTCGAGGATCCAGTCAACTCTGACAACTTTGCAGGCAAGATGATCATACCCTCGAAATCACTACTATCTTTGCTTTGCTAGATGCTCGCTCTTTTGCTATGCCTATGCTACGATGCCTACCACTTGCTTATCATGCCTCCCAAATTGCCATGTCAAACCTCTAACCCACCATGTCCTAGCCAACCGTTGATTGGATATGTTACCGCTTTGCTCAGCCCCTCTTATAGCGTTGCTAGTTGTAGGTGAAGATTGGAGACCGTTCTTTGTTGGAACATTATTTATTTGTTGGGATATCATTATATTATCTTGTTATATTAATGCATCTATATACTTGGTAAAGGGTGGAAGGCTCGGCTTTTTGCCTAGTGTTTTGTTCCACTCTTGCCGCCCTAGTTTTCGTCATATCGGTATTATGTTCCCGGATTTTGCGTTCCTTACGCGGTTGGGTGATAATGGGAACCCCTTGATAGTTCGCCTTGAATAAAGCTTCTCCAGCAATGCCCAACCTTGGTTTTACCATTTGCCTCCTATCCTCTTTTCCCTTGGGTTTCCGGAGCCCGACGGTCATCTTATTTAACCCCCCCCCTCGGGCCAGTGCTCCTCTGAGTGTTGGTCCGAACAGGGCAGCCTACGGGGCCACCTCGGGGAAACTCGAGGGTTGGTTTTACTCGTAGCTTGACCTATCTGAGTGTGCCCTGAGAACGAGATATGTGCAGCTCCTATCGGGATTTGTCGGCACATTCGGGCGGTGTTGCTGGATTTGTTTTAACTTGTCGAAGTGTCTTGTAGAACCGGGATACCGAGTCTGATCGGAATGTCTCGGGAGAAGGTCTATTCCTTCATTGACCATGAGAGCTTGTCATGGGCTAAGTTGGGACTCCCCTGCAGGGATTTGAACTTTCGAAAGTCGTGCCCGCGGTTATGGGCAGATGGGAATTTGTTAATGTCCGGTTGTAGATAACTTGAACCTTAACTTAATTAAAATGAATCAACTGTGTGTGTAACCGTGATGGTCTCTTTCCGGCGGAGTCCGGGAAGTGAACACGGTGTTGGAGTCATGCTTGCCGCAGGTTGTTCTCTAGTTATTTCATTCGCGCTTTGCCTTCTCTTCTCGCTCTCTTTTGCGAATAGGTTAGCCACCATATATGCTAGTCGCTTGCTGCAGCTCCACATATTTACCTTGCCTTACCTATAAGCTTAAATAGTCTTGATCGCGAGGGTGAGAGATTGCTGAGTCCCTTGGCTCACAGATTACTTCCAAACCAGATGCAGGGCCTGATGACTCCGTTCCAGATGACGCGCTTGAGCTCAAGTGGGAGTTCGACGAGGACTCACGCCGTTACTATGTGTCTTTCCCTGATGATCAGTAGTGGTGCCCAGTTGGGGCGATCGGGGCCATGTCGCATGTTGGGTGATCTTTTATTTTGGCGCCGTAGTCGGGCCATGAGTGATTGGATGATGTAATGCTATTTATGTACTTTGATTGACATGGCGAGTGTAAGTCAACTATGTATATCCCCTTCTTATTATCTATATATTACATGGGATGTTGTGAAGATTACCTAACTTGCGACATTGCTTTCAATGCGGTTATGCCTCTAAGTCGTGCCTCGACATGTAGGAGATATAGCCGCATCGAGGGCGTTACAACCATCATATGTCTTCGTGAAGAGAGTGGGATCCAGGGAACCAGGTTTGAAGCCTTTGCTCTTCAGGAAGTCCTTCAGTGTGTCATACCAAGCACGAGGGGCTTGTTTGAGGCCATACAGTGCCTTGTTGAGCTTGTAAACCATGTCAGGATGTTTTGGATCTTCAAAGCCAGGCGGTTGTACAACATACACTTCTTCTTCAATCTTGCCATTGAGAAAGGCACTCTTCACATCCATTTGATACAGAAGAATGTTATGATGATTTGCATAGGCCAGCAGTATGCGTATAGCTTCAAGCCTAGCCATAGGAGCAAATGTTTCATCAAAGTCAATTCCTTCAACTTGAGTGTATCCTTGAGCAACAAGACGAGCCTTGTTTCTGACAACTTGACCATGCTCATCTTGCTTGTTCCGATATATCCATTTAGTGCCTATGATATTGTGCTTACGAGGATCAGGACGCTTGACCAGTTCCCATACATTATTCAGCTCAAACTATTGAAGCTCTTCTTGCATAGCTTGAATCCATTTAGGTTCCATGAAGGCTTCATCAACTTTCTTGGGTTCAGATATTGAGACGAATGTGAAGTGCCCATAGAAATTTGCTAGTTGTGTTTCCCTTGAACGAGTGAGTGGACCAGGTGCATTGATGCTATCAATTATTTTCTCAATCTGTACTTCATTTGCAACACGAGGATGAACGGGACGAAGATTTTGCTCTTGCTGATCATTGTCATTGTTAGAAGGATTGTCTTCAGGCTGAGTATTGTCTTCAGGTTGATCAGGTGCAGAGATGATGAGTTCCTCTTTGGGCTGTGCTTTAGACGGTATGATTTCTCCAGTACCCATAGGCTTGATGGATTCACTGGATGGAACTTCATCTAGCACATTTGGCAGGTGCTCTCTTTTCGAGCCGTTAGTCTCATCGAACCGCACAACCACAGTTTCAACCACTTTATAGTGAAAGAGGTTGAAGACTCTGTAGGAGTGTGAATCCTTTCCGTAACCAAGCATAAAACCTTCATGTGCTTTCGGTGCAAATTTTGAAGTGTGATGTGGATCCTTGATCCAGCACCTGGCACCAAATACTCTGAAGTAACTGACATTTGGCTTCTTACCAGTGAGGAGCTCATAGGATGTTTTGTTCAGAAGCTTGTGGAGATAAACATGGTTGATGACATGGCATGCAGTATCAATGGCTTCAGGCTAGAACTTTCTTGGAGTCTTGTATTCATCGAGCATTGTCCGGGCCATCTCAATGAGTGTTCTATTCTTGCGTTCCACGATGCCATTCTGCTGCGGCGTGTACGGATCTGAGAACTCATGAGTGATGCCCAAAGTATCAAGATAAGTGTCGAGGCCGGTGTTCTTGAATTCAGTGCCATTGTCACTTCTGATGTGCTTGATCTTGACGCCATAGTTGTTCATGGCTCGATTGGCGAAGCGTCTCAAGACATCCTGCACTTCAATCTTATAGAGGATTATATGCATCCATGTATATCTTGAATAGTCATCAACAATGACAAAGCCGTAGAGACAAGTAGTAGTAGTAAGAGTTGAGTAGTGAGTGGGACCGAAGAGGTCCATGTGTAGCAGTTCGAAGGGTTGATTCGTTGTCATGATTGTCTTCGAGGGATGCTTGGCCCTCATCATCTTTCCTGCTTCACAGGCACCGCATAAGTGATCCTTCTTGAACTTGACGCCCTCGATGCCTATGATGTGCTTATTCTTTGCAAGAGTATGCAAGTTCCTCATGCCAGCATGCCCTAGCCTCCGATGCCAAAGCCAGCGTTCTGAAGCTTTTGCAAGAAGACATACAGCTAGCTGTGGTCCTGCTGAGAAATCTACCATGTACAAATCATCTTTCCGATACCCTTCAAAGACTAGAGACTTGTCAGATTCCATTAGAACAAGGCAACGATATTTTCCAAACATCACAATCATGTTTACATCGCAAAGCATTGAGACAGACATCAAGTTGAAACCAAGGGATTCAACAAGCATCACTTTATCCATGTGTTGATCCCTTGAGATTGCAACTCTACCTAGACCCAATACCTTGCTTTTACCAGTATCAGCAAATGTGATGTGACTCTTGTCAGATGGACGTAAGGTTGAGTCCATGAGAAGACTTCGCTTGCCAGTCATGTGATTAGTACATCCACTATCAATAATCCATTCTGAAGCAGCTGGTGTCATAACCTACAGCGCAGTTAGGGGGATAGGCTTCACGAAGAGAATTGTGAAGCATAAAAATTTAATGAGCAAGCGGATTATGAAAACTTAGATCGAGGTTAGGACTGATAGGACAAGTTGCAAGTGACTCAGGAACAAAATACATAATAAGACCATTTGGGCATTTGATCTTGCGCCCTACAACATGTTTAAGGTCCCCAGCAATAGCTTCAGACGCATTTGATTTTCGGCTAGAGACCCTTCCCTGCAAAAGAGAGTTAAACTTTCTTAGCCACCCACATCTTCAAGGGTGGCTTCGAAGCAATGAGTCTAAGTGCAGCATCTGAGAACTTCAGCTTTGGAGACCTAGCAAATAGTCTTGCAGGTGGACAATAGTACTCATAAGAATAAGCAGAGTAGTTCTGGGTCTTATGAACATGGCGGTTTGAGAAACATGCTCATAATCATAGGCCTGAGTATGGTTTCCCTGCAAAACATTTGCGTTAGTGTGATTCAGGTGAGTCCTCTGTCTGTATGAAGCCTGTGGACCATATGAAGCCTGTGGTCTGGGGTTTGTCTTCTTCACTTGTGGTGTCATGACGACATTCACAGGAAGATTCTCCAGACACTTTTTCGGCACCTAGACTTTCTTCATAGGTGGCCCATTCCTGCAGTTAGTACCAATATACCTGGCAAACACTTCACCATTCTGATTCTTAAATTGTTTATAGTTTGCATCAAAGGATTCATCAATAACAACGGGATTAGCACAAGTGAAGCCAGATAGGGTGGATGGATCCACTGAAGGTTCCTTTGCAGCAACCCATGTGGTTTTGGGGTACTGCTCAGGTTTCCAGTAAGAGCCATCAGCATTCATTTTCCTTTCAAACCCAACACCCTCTTTCCTAGGGTTTCGGTTCAGGATCTGCCTTTTGAGGACATCACATAGTGTCTGATGCCCTTTGAGACTTTTGTACATCCCTGTTTCAAGCAATGTCTTCAACCTAGCATTTTCATCAGCAATAGCAGTGGCATCCTCAGCAGAGGGGTTAGTTACCACATCAATAGTTGAAGATATTGCAATAGTAGCAGCAGTAGAATATACAGCAACAGAAGTAGCATTGTCACGCTCAATGCATTTAAGACATGGTGGTTCAAATCCTTCCTGAGCGGAACTGATCTGTTTGGCGCGAAGTGACTCGTTTTCCTTTTGAAGATATTCATGAGCCGCTCTCAATTTCTCAAGATCTTGCTTCCTTTGAAGACAATCATAGGAAAGCTTTTCATGAGTTGTTGAGAGCGTTTCATGATGACTTTCAAGTTCCTCATACTTAACATGAAGATTTTTTATGTCTTCAATTAAGGACTGATATTGAGTCATTTCAGCGTCTAACAGGTCATCACTTTTGTCTAACAGTTTTTGAATATGTTCCATAGCTTTCTATTGTTCAGTTGCAATTTTAGCAAGTGTTTTGTAGCTGGGTTTGGAACCACAATCAGAGTCATCTTCACTGGATGTTTGATAGTGAGTAGTGCGTGAGTTTACCTTGGCACCGCGTGCCATGAAGCAGTAGGTGGGAGCGGAGTTGTCCTTGTCATTAGCATCAACGTCGGTGATGAAGTCATTGTCTTCAGTGTTGAAGATGGACTTGGCAACGTAGGCTGTAGCCAGACTTGCAATGCCAGAACCGGACTCCTCCTCAGACTCCACCTCCGCCTCCTCAGAAGCGGACTCCTCCTCTGAATCCATTTCCTTGCCAACAAACGCACGAGCCTTGCCAGATGAGCTCTTCTTGTGTGATGAAGACTTTGAGGAAGACTTGGAAGAAGACTCTGAGTATTTCTTCTTCTTCTTATCGTCGGAATCATATTCCTTGCTCTTCTTCTTGTTGTTGTTCTCATTGTCCCACTGCGGACACTCAGAGATGTAGTGACCAGGTTTCTTGCACTTGTGGCATGTTCTCTTCTTGTAGTCATGAGCAGAAGCTTCATCATTCCTTGAGCTGGATCGTGAGGACTTTCTGAAGCCTTTCTTCTTGGTGAATTTCTAGAACTTCTTCACAAGCATAGCAAGCTCCTTTCCAATGTCTTCAGGATCATCAGAGCTGTAGTCAGATTCTTCTTTAGATGAGGAAACAACTTTTGCCTTCAAAGCACGAGTTCGCCCATAGTTGGGACCGTAGATGTCTCTTTTCTCAGAAAGCTGAAACTCATGTGTGTTGAGCCTTTCAAGTATGTCAGACGGATCGAGTGTCTTGAAGTCAGGGCGTTCTTGAATCATCAGGGCTAGGGTGTCAAACGAGCTGTCAAGTGATCTCAGGAGTGTCTTGACGATTTCATGCTTGGTGATCTCAGTAGCGCCGAGAGCTTGAAGCTCATTTGTGATGTCAGTGAGTCGATCAAACGTGAGCTGAACATTCTCATTGTCATTTCTCTTGAAGTGGTTGAAGAGGTTGAGAAGGACACTGATTCTTTAATCTCTCTGGGTTGAGACGCCTTCGTTGACCTTGGAGAGCCAGTCCCATACTAGCTTAGATGTTTACAGCGCACTCACACGGCCATACTGCCCTTTGGTCAGATGACCACAGATGATGTTCTTGGCAGCGGAGTCCAGTTGAACGAACTTCTTGACATCAGTAGCGGTGACACCTTCACCAGCCTTGGGGACGCCATTCTTGACGACATACCAAAGGCCGACATCAATGGCTTCAAGATGCATGCGCATCTTATTCTTCCAGTAGGGATATTCAGTTCCATCAAAGACGGGGCACGCAGCGGAGACTTTGATTATCCCTGCAGTCGACATAGCTAAAACTCCAGGTGGTTAAACCAAATCACACAGAACAAGGGAGTACCTTGCTCTGATACCAATTGAAAATGCTAGTGATCGACTAGAGGGGGTGAATAGGCGATTTTTTATGAAAGTCTTCAAAACATGGAAGTTTCGAAGACAAACGATAGAAATAAACCTATTACCATGCAGCGGAAGGTAGACTACACTAAGCAAGCCATAGTCAAGTATTCAATGAAATGAAGGCACAAAGACTAATAGCAGCTAGGCAGTATAGATCAAGATGGAAGATAGTATGAAACCAATCAGATCAAGCAGTCACTCAGTGAAGACAGAAGATAATGCAAACAGGCAATGACTTCACAAGGACTAACAGTAAATAAAGAGATGGAAAGGATAGAACCAGTGGCTCGTTGAAGACAATGATTTGTTGGACCAGTTCCAGTTGCTGTGACAACCGTATGTCTGGTTAGGGAGGCTGAGATTCAACTCAGAAGACCGCGTCTTCACCTTATTCCCCTTGAGCTAAGGACACCCAGTCCTCTCCCAATCACTCTGGTAATTCTTCAAGGTAGACTTCCAAACCTTCACAGACTTCGTTCACCGGCGATCCACAATGACTCTTGGATGCTCAGAACACGACGCCTAACCGGCTGGAGGATTCACAGTCCTCAAGTGTAATAAGTCTTCAGATCACACAGACAAGAAGACTTAAGTGATGCCTAACACTCTTTGGCTCTGGGTGTTCAGGGCTTTGTCCTCGCAAGGATTTCTCTCTCAAAGGCTTCGAGGTGGGTTTCTCTCAAATGACAAAAGCCGTGCACTAACTTTGAGCAGCCACAATTTATGGTGTAGGGGTGGGCTATTTATAGCCACTAGACAACCCGACCTGATTTGTCTGAAATTACCCTGGGTCACTAAGGAACTAACATGTAACGCCCCAAGACCGATGTGCCAGGTGTCGTTCTGTTATTCGCTGTTGTTGCGTTGTCTTTGCTTGCGTGTCATGCATTGCATATCATGTCATTATGCGCATTTCATTTGCATACATGTTCATCTCATGCATCCGAGCATTTTCCCCGTTGTCCGTTTTCCAATCCGGCGTTCCGTTCTCCTCCGGTGGTCATTTCTACCTTTCTTTCGTGTGTGGGGATTAAACATTTCCGGATTGGACCGAGTCTTGCCAAGTGGCCTTGGTTTACTACCGGTAGACCGCCTGTCAAGTTTCGTACCATTTGGACTTCGTTTGATACTCCAACGGTTAACCGAGGGACCGAGAAGGCCTCGTGTGTGTTGCAGCCCAACACCCTTCCATTTTGATCCAAAACCCACCTAACTCTGCTCCATCATCTCGGTCGTTCGATCACGATCGCGTGGCCGAAAACCGCACCTCATTTGGAGCTTCCTAGCTCCCTCTACCTATAAAAGAGCACCCCTCCCCAAAATTTCGGATCATTTCGCAGTCTAAACCCTAGATCCACTCCTCCCCGCGCCACCGGACGCGTCCGCGCTGCACCAGACATGTCCGCCCCCGCGCGCCACCTCACTCCAGCCAATCGGAGCGCGCCACCTCAGCCCCGCCGCCGCTCTCCTCCAACCCGCGGCCGCCACCTGTCCCAGCCGGCTTCCGCGTCGCCCCACTTCGCCGCTGGCCCGCGGAGCCCATCCGGGGCCCGCGCGAGCCCGGATCTCCGCCGCCGCCCGCAGGCACCCCGCGCCTCCTCGCTCCCATAGCCGGTCGAGGGGAGGAGCCCCTCGATCTCCGCCTCCGCCGCCTAGCGTCTCTCCGCCGGCGACCTCGCCTGCAACCTTCGCCGGAGCGCGCCGCCCTGCGACTTGGAGCCCCGTCCGGCGCCGCTGTCGCCAGATCCGGTCATCACGCGCCGGGATCCGCCCCTTCCTGCTCACGGCCGGCCTCCCCTCGCCGGAGCACATCTCCGCCGGAACCGCGCCGCCGTCCACGGCTTCACCGGAGTCATCGCTCCCTGCGCCAGATCGGGAGGAGCCCGATCCATCTGCGTTGACCGCGTCGCGCCTCCACGTGGGCCACGCCCGAGTCTGGCCCAGCTCGCCGGCCTCCTTCCTCTTCATTTTGGGCCGCGCTCCCGGGCCCATCTCCAGCGTCGGCCTCGCTCGACCTCCTCCCCAGCTCCCTTCGCCAGCCGCGTGGGCCGCAGCGCCAGGCCCAGCCGGGCCACCTCCTCCGCACCGCGCCAGCCCAGCTGGCCTGCCTCTCCCTCCGACCGGGCCAGGCCCATGGGTGAGCCGCCCCAGCGCCTGCCCTGTTCCAGTTTCAGCCCGATATGTATTTTTCTTCGGGTCCTGCGAATTTGTTCATTATCCAGTGCATTGGCAGTTTTGCAGTATAGTCCCCCTAGTTCATGCATTTAATAACTCACAAACCGTGCATCGGATTAAAATAAGTTATATAAAAAACTTGCTCAGAATTTTGTGTAGATTAATAATATCCAACTTTCATCCATGTTTAAAATGTTAAAAATGCTGTTTGCATTAATTTGCTCCTATGCCATGTTAAAATGATTTAATTCATAACTAAATAACCGTAGCTCCGATTTAAATAAACTTTATATGTAAATGGGGTAGGAAAATGCCTAGTTCAACATGGTGACCTTTATTTGCATGTTAAACAACTCTAAAATTGTGTTTAGGGCAGAACAGTACCAAACCTAATTTATGCTCATGAGGAGTTTCCGGAATTGTTGTTCGTTGTTTCCGGCCTCATTTAAAATTGCCTAGATAGGTAGTTTTGTTGTGCTTCCCCCTCTTGCCATGTTAATCAACATTTAATATTGTTGGGGTACATAGACGAGAGAGAACTAAATAATTGATGTGGTGTTTTTTCAATATGCATCCCGATGCATATTGAGCTCCACTTAATTTGTAGGATTGCTTGTGCATTTTGCCATGCCATGCCTCATTAAACCGGACATGCATCATACTTGTTTGCGCATCGTGCCATGTTGTTGTCGTGGTTGTTTACTATGTTGTGTGTTTCTTTTCCGGTGTTGCTTCTTCGGGTTGGTTCCGGTATCGTCGTGTTTGTGAGGACCCGTTCGTCTGCGTTCGTTTGTCTTCTTCATGGACTCGTTCTTCTTCCTTGCGGGATCTCAGGCAAGATGATCATACCCTCGAAATCACTACTATCTTTGCTATGCTAGTTTGCTCGCTCTTTTGCTATGCCAATGCTACGATGCCTACCATTTGCTTGTCAGCCTCCCAAATTGCCATGTCAAACCTCTAACCCACCATGTCCTAGCAAACCATTGAATGGCTATGTTACCGCTTTGCTCAGCCCCTCTTATAGCGTTGCTAGCTGCAGGTGAAGATTGGAGGCCGTTCCTTGCTGGGGGGTTTTATTTACTTGTTGGGATATCACGATGTATCTTATTTAATTAATGCATCTATATACTTGGTAAAGGGTGGAAGGCTCGGCCTTATGCCTGGTGTTTTGTTCCACTCTTGCCGCCCTAGTTTCCGTCATATCGGTGTTATGTTCCCGGATTTTGTCTCCCTTACGCGGTTGGGTATATATGGGAACCCCTTGACAGTTCGCCTTAAGTAAAGCTTTTCCAGCAATGCCCAACAGGAGCCATTCCCAAGGGTCATCATTATTTTACCCCCCGTTTCGCGGACTCAAGGGTCATCTTATTTTAACCCCCCCGGGCCAGTGCTCCTCTGAGTGTTGGTCCGAACTAGAGTCCTGTACAGCGCCCCCTCGGGGCAACTCGAGGTTTGGTTTTAGTTGTACGGAGCGCTCATCTGAGTGTGCCCTGAGAAAGAGATATGTGCAGCTCCTATCGGGATTTGTCGGCACATTCGGGCGGTGTTGCTGGTTTAGTTTTACCCTGTTGAAATGTCTTGTTGTACCGGGATACCGAGTCTGATCGGAACGTCTCGGGTGGAGGTCTATTCCTTCGTTGACCGTGAGAGCTTGTCATGGGCTAAGTTGGGACACCCTGCAGGGATTTGAACTTTCGAAAGCCGTGCCCGCGGTTATGGGCAGATGGGAATTTGTTAACGTCCGGTTGTAGAAAACCTGAACTTGACCTTAATTAAAATGAATCAACAGCGTGTGTAACCGTGATGGTCTCTTTCCGGCGGAGTCCGGGAAGTGAACACGGTTGTTGGAGTTATGCTTGACGTAGGTAGTCTAGGATCACTTCTTGATCTTACTTTTATCGACCGTGCTTTGCCTTCTCTTCTCGCTCTCATTTGCGTATGTTAGCCACCATATATGCTAGTCGCTTGCTGCAGCTCCACCTCATACCTTGACCTTACCCATGAGCTTAAATAGTCTTGATCGCGAGGGTGCGAGATTGCTGAGTCCCTGTGGCTCACAGATACTTCCAAAACCAGTTTGCAGGTGCCGTTGAGACCGTGCAGATGACACAACCAAGCTCAGGAGGAGCTCGATGCAGATTGTGTTCTTTATGTTGTTTCGTTCTAGTTGATCAGTAGTGGAGCCCAGTTGGGGTCGATCGGGGACCTTTGTCGCATTTGGGGTTCTTCTTTTATTTTGGTTCCGTAGTCAGACCTTGATTGTATTTGGTTGATGTAATGTTTATTCATGTAACTGTGTGAAGTGGCAATTGTAAGCCAACTATGTACCTCTTTCCTTTATGTATTACATGGGTTGTGTGAAGATTACCTCACTTGCGACATATGCCTTCAATGCGATTATGCCTCTAAGTCGTGCCTCGACACGTGGGAGATATAGTCGCATCGAGGGTGTTACATGACACGTGTTCCAACGGTCAGATTTCAAACACACACGGCAACTTTACTTGAGCTACAAGCAAAGCTGACTTATCCAGCTCTGGATAAGATTTGCTCTCATTGTCTTCGCTCGAAGACATAGGATTTTGGTTAAGCATCACTTCAGTCATTCTGACTGGTTCACTTGGACCCCACTTAACAGTACGGTGGTTCCTATGACTCAACAAAGAAGAAAAAGAACGACGAAACAACTAAGTCTTCGCGCTCCATAATCTTCACGCGATGTCTTCTCTTGTCATAGTCTTCAATGTGAATGTCTTCACATACCACCTTTGACTTCAATGTCTTCATACATTTTTAGGGGTCATCTTCGGTAGGAAAACCGAATCAATGAGGGACTTCTACCTATGTTATCCTGCAATTCTCACAAACACATTAGTCCCTCAACCAGGTTTGTCGTCAATACTCCAAAACCAACTAGGGGTGGCACTAGATGCACTTACAGTGTTGCTGAGCACTGTCATGGCCCATCTTCAGAGGTTAGTGGGACCCTGGTTCTCATTACACCGACATCCGGCATCCTGTCGGAGGGGGATTCGATCATAGAGGGCTTCTACATCAACACCATTGCCCTTTCGATGAAGCGTGAGTAGTTTACCACGGACCTATGAGTCCATAGCTAGTAGCTAGATGGCTTCTTCTCTCTCTTTGATTCTCAATACCATATTCTCCTCGATGTTCTTGGAGATCTATTCAATGTAATACTTTTTTGCGGTGTGTTTGCCGAGATCCGATGAATTGTGGATTTATGATCAGCTTATCTATGAATATTATTTGAATCTCCTCTGAATTCTTATATGCATGATTTGATATCTTTGCAAGTCTCTTTGAACTATCGATTTGGTTTGGCCAACTAGATTGGTTTCCCTTGCAATGGGAGAAGTGCTTAGCTTTGGGTTCAATCTTGCGGTGTCATTTCCCAGTGACAGTAGGGGCAGCAAGGCACGTATTGTATTGTTGCCATCGAGGATAACAAGATGGGGTTTTCATTATATTGTTTGAGTTTATCCTGCTACATCATGTCATCTTACTTAATGTGTTACTCTGTTCTTCATGAACTTAATACTCTAGATGCAGGCAGGAGTCGGTCGATGTGTGGAGTAATAGTAGTAGATGCAGGCAGGAGTCGGTCTACCTGACACGGACGTGATGTCTATATTCATGATCATTGCCTTAGATATCATCATAACTTTGCACTTTTCTATCAATTGCTCCGCAGTAATTTGTTTACCCATGGTAATATTTTCTATCTTGAGAGAAGACTCTAATGAAACCTATGGCCCCCGGGTCTATTTTCCATCATATAAGTTTCCGATCTACAATATAGTTTCGTATTTACTTCCTTTGCAATCTTTTACTTTCCGATCTATAAACCAAAAATATTTGCTTTACCGTTTATTTATCTCTATCAGATCTCACTTTTGCAAGTAACCGTGAAGGGATTGACAACCCCTTTATCGCGTTGGGTGCAAATTTGTTTGATTGTTTGTGCAGGTATTCAGTGACTTATTCGTTGTCTCCCACTCGATTGATATCTTGGTTCTCAAAACTGAGGGAAATACTTACTCTACTTTGCTGCATCACCCTTTTATTTTCAAGGGAAAACCAATGTAAGCTCAAGAAGTAGCAGGGCAAAGTAGTCGTCCATCAACGTCAAATGGCCTCATGCGTTGTGCCCAATTGAGCACCGATGACCCTTGATCGATCCCTTGAAATTGAGAACATGCTCTTTTGTTTGCCCCACGTATGCGAGAACCACCTACATCATACTTGTTTCATCCATGTAGTTCTCCTCATCGGACGAGTAGTTGGACGACTCAACGTAGTGCTTGTATATGTACTCCATGTCCAAATCCATTGCTACAAAGAAGGGACAAAAAAATTAACATGGGCATTTCACGAAACACTTGTCGGAGTGGTGACCACAGTAGGGGCGGATGGTACCTGTGCGACGGCGGGCGGGCGAGAGGTGTGGACCAGCGGTGGAGGACAAGCAGCGTGGAGGCCTTGTGTAGTGGTGGAGGTCGCGGAGGTCCGACAGGGGCTCGACGGGCAGCCCGGGTGCTAGAGCGGTGGCGTCGCTAAGAGAGAAAGCGGATGCAAAGAAAGAGGGGAGGATGGAGACTTGGTTCGTCGGTCCGCACGCTTGCGGGAGATTTGAGGGTTCATTGGAGATGCCATTAACGTCAAATGTTAGGCAGGTCATCTAAAAAAGATTTTGAGACATTCCTTCAGTTGTATTTTTATTGAGCTTAGATAAAATTGTCAAAGAACAAACCTCTATGTTTGACTTCATAGTTTTGTGTGGCACTAGGCCAAGGAAATGTTAATGTTCTTTTATGGTCACTGTCCGAGGAAATATTAGTGATGCTTTAGTACCATGTTTACTTCAATATAGCTGAGTAAAAATTTTGTCTGTCAAATTCATGCGTACCATTCTCTGTTACTCACCCGTACTACACTGATTTATACTGATCTTCCAAAGCCTACACTGAACTATACTGATCTTCCCAAGCCTGCATTAGTATTGCACTGAACAACTAGAATCGCTGCACATCTAAAAATTCAGAAAACACAGCACCAAGGCCGCTGCACTTGTCAAAATTCAGATAATCCCTACACCACTGAACTAGTATTCACTGGATTCCAAAATTTGCATCCACAAGCAGATAACCACTCCTTGTAAGAAGAAAATAAACCAATTTACCAGTATAAGGAAACTTCAAGAATAGTATGGTTATAATAATTCACAACAATACATGATTTTTTGAGTTGATTGCTTCCTCAAATCTGTTCTAAAAATCAGAGAAGAAAGCCTATAGCAGCTACAAGCCTACAACTACAAATGATCCGTTGTTAAAATTGTCGGATCTCTTCGGCCTATATGGTCTGCACTAGCATGGGACCAAAGAAAGGGAGGAGTCCAGAGTCCACTGCGGAACTCGTCATGCAAGGCAGCTCAACGGCGACCTCGACGTCCGCCTCCAGGTGAACCGCCTGAGGCAAGGAGCGCTGGGCCCTCATGGCTCAGCACTTGCCCCTGCCGCCAGGGACGACGCTCTGCCTGCCGCCGGTAAAGGCACTCTGCCTTCTCTCACATTTAGCACCACCACTTGTCGATCCCATCTGCGTGAAAGACGACTTTGCAATTCTGCAATGGATTTACACTCCGATTTCGATCGAGCTCTTCGGTCTTCTTACGAAGGACGACGCAACCGCAGCCTCCCCGTCACCGCCCTGAAATGTGAACATATGGCGGAAAGAAGTGAAAATAAGACATATAATATGGAAAAACCAAGAAAATGAGATGAGCCCAATAAACCGGAAAGGAGTACTATGCACTATGAAGTAGTATCATGCACTAGTATCGTATGCATGACACTAGTATATGATACTCCCCACTATGAGTAGCCTAACAGGGAGGAGGGTGGTCGGCAAACGGGGCAAGAGTCTAAGTGAAAGAAGAGCAGCGTAATGGCCATTCCTTTACTTGGACGAACCAAACAAACTTCAAACAAATCGTTACACCTCCTAAAACTCCGCGATTTGATTACGATAAAGATATCATTCTTGCAACCAAACAACTCCTTAGATTATGTTCTCACTATACATGAGAAGTTGTGCCCCCAATTCAGTTTTGCAATGTCAATGCTGGTTTTCTGCATACAGATAAGAAAGAGGATGACAGGAGAGGAAGCAGAGGAACCATGCGGACCAGAACGAGGACAACATATGAAGAAGAAAAAAACTATGCAATAAGAACGCATTGCAGAAATCACTACATATTCATCTCTTATTCCTGAATAGTGACATAGCCAGGATTTTTGTGCACTAAGACCAATTTCTCCTAATCAAAAGAAAGGCGGCGGCATGTGTATGATAGTACTGAACAGTAATGCGCTTAAACTCATAAACCATCAGACAACTTAGAAGGAGCAACCCACGGAATCTACTACACAATAGGACAAGAAAGATAGTCTTAAACACGAACATGGCATATCTGCACAACTTGAATCATCCCGCAGATCCTTGTCCAGAGCTTAAAGGCATCACCACCTCCAAAAAAAATATCAGCCTATAATTTCTCCATAGGGAATAATAGCAGGACATGAAATATACACACATTGGCAGGTGCAACGGCTGACAACCTTGATGAACAATAATGCAGATATACTTTCTATTTGAAGACATTAACATCAAGATTTTAGATCAACTACGCCTAATATGGTTTATATGGCTGGTGTTTCAAGTAATACTATAAATCACAAGCTCATGAATGTTACTTGTCTGGCGGCTGAAACACATATTTCGGTCTCTTGTTTCCATCAGCATCAACAGACAAGGTCTTGCTCAACAGGCGAGGACCGCCATCTAAAAGGCATAGCGAGCAGAAAACGGTTACATTCATCATCACTTATTCACCAATTATGGAGAAAAACATTGACGTCATAACTAACCATAAACCCAAACAGGCCAGATCGTGCAAATAATAACTGATTGATCATGCCGATGACCTAAAGTAACACATCCTTTATCTCCAGCAATTTAGAAAGACTTTTACCATACAGAAATAATGCCAACATGGTTTAAGTCTGAGCTATTACTGCAAAGGCTGAATAATAACCACCATAATTAAGGTCTTGATTATTACTCCCTCCGTTTCATAATTCTTGTCATGGTTCTACTGTTCAGATTTGAATAATGATAACCACCATGATTTAAGGCTTAACTATAACTGTACAGACTGAATAATAACATCTGCTACACGAAATAAGAACCTTGCATACCAAAATGACCCAAACCACAGCTAATTGAGGCATAAACGACAACAAGTATGGCTATAGTTACCTGGATATTTCTTTGGCGCACAGGAAATGGCTGAGCTGAAAAGCATGTATCGGTCACAAGAAGATTCTATTATCCCTCTCACTTTTTTCCTCTCTATGTCAATAGTGACAATCCAACCATCACCATCCGAATCATCACTCATGGAGAGGAGGCAAACTGCATCATCACCACACAGGATGGGAAAAGAAGATTGCACGCACGATGGATTAGAAGGAAGCAACCAGTCAGCTCCAAGGTCATCAACATTAACTATATGCTCCTTGGACCAATAGTTCCAACTTCCAAGAGGTCTCCCTATACCATGTCACAAGCCTCCAACCAACACATTCGGGTTCTACCACCTTCTTGGTTGGATCGACATCAGAATCAAATATTACATTGGCTTCAGGGATGGTGGTTGTGGAACTGAATAAATCTTCCATCTCAACACATCTGATTATGAAGCCATCAGGGGATTCAGTGCATGTGACATCGCGTATTTCAATTGATGAAAATTCGTCGTAGTATTCTAGGTTGTTTGGTAGTGGGTCAGGCAATGGAACGAAACATGCCGTTACCTGGTTCTTCGAGCACATTGCACAAGAGAATCCCCTTCCAGAGATCGACATAGCCCACCTCTTCACCTAAGGCAATCACCTTATCCGGAAAAAGCCCTGGATGAATCGTATATATCCAGGAAGGAAGATCGACGGCAAGAATATGTTTGCTCCAGACAGACCCTTTGGACCTGAAGACGTGGAGTGTGTATATCCGTGAAACACAATCCATTCGGAAAGCGGCCAAGACATAGTTCTGGCTGTCGAAGTCGGGAACGACGCCGACGAGGTAAGGACTAATTCTCTCACTAGCCAAATGCGAGTCGACTTGAGGGAGCGGATCAAGCGACGGCTTGCACCCGGGCTGTTCGTCCCTACAATGAACAACTGTGGTCGGCCGGAACGGGGAAACATACGGAAGAGGATGCAGTACTCCGACGACCATAGGATCTCCGGGCTTTTGGTGAAGTGGTCCTCTTCGAGGTCGGGGCAGCTGCTAACATGGAAGTAGGAGAGCGATGGCAGATCTTTGATGAAGACTGTCACCTTCATGGATCCCATTGCTTCCGTTGTGGTGCGCGCGGTGATACAGCGGACAACGTCCAGCTTGCTAGCGCGCCACCCACGTGTGCAAAGGAGGACGTGGCCCGGACGGCCAACGGAGCTGGAGCCGAGGAGGCGGCGCTTCGCCATGGCTTGGGGTGTTTCGATTTGGGGATTAGGGTTTGCCGATTGATCAAAATGCAAATGATACACACGGATTTGAAGTTGTCAGATTCGATAGTACGAAGTCTATACCACAAGCAAAGCATGGACTGACGCCGGATTGCCATTGGTGTAAAGGTTAAAAGTGCTAACTAGATTATTGACTCTAGTGCAAGTGGGAGACTGTTGGAAATATGCCCTAGAGGCAATAATATTGTATTGCTATATTTCCATTATTCATAATTAAGAGTTTATACGCTACAAGAAATATGTCTAACTTATGACCTTCTCTTAGTGACCCCAGCTGAATTGGTCGTAAATTTACGGCCATTTCGTTTGGAAGGGCTCAAACCCTGAAATTGCTTACACCAAATGATCATAAAGCAGACAAAAGGCGTCAATGACCTTATTCCTACCTGATTACGACTAATATAAATGGTCATGAGGTTGTGAACGTGGATGCATTGGTACTTATTGCTATGACTAGGCGCCATCTCATCAGTTTTCCCTATGTGTCATGTCCATGTGTCAATTTTTGCACTAGGTTGTGAAGCAACCTATATTTCTGTAAAATCCCCCCCCCCAAAAAAATTGGGCATTCTTTACTATCCAAATCATTGCCTCATGACAATATTCAACTCCATTTGCCTAGTAAATCTTTCTCGGCAAATTTCCAAAGTTTTTGTTCAACTCGAACTGTTGTGAAGGAAGTACTAGCTAGGCATATCTTAATGAGCTGAATTTTTGCCACATCTTCTATATTCCCAAATAATAGCTCTCCACAAAATTTGAGCCCCATCTAACAATACATGTGAGTGTGGCTTCAACATTCATATTTCTGTCCAGTGTGGTACGTTGCAAAGCAAGTGACACCTAGGCTCCTCCATTTGAGCTACAAATTTTCCAAGATAGTGTCCTTAGTAGATGATCATCCTCAGCCAAAACTTAAGCCCATTGGCCATGCGCATTTCCCGTACCACTAATCAAACACTTGGGTGTTAATTCATGTTTGAGCTCAGTTCAGTCTCCTCGTGAGAATCTTCTATTGCCTTCTTCTTCCTGGCACCTAACAGGGGAGTGCCCAAACCACTAGACATGCCTAGGCTGCCCGGAATGGGTGGCAACACCACGGTCACGCGGTGACCACACGGCAGGCATGCGAGTCTACGCGCTTTGGAGTTGGGACCCTGGGCCACCATCCAAACCTCAACATATCGCCACCAAACCATGCATTTCTGATTAAATAGATACTTATGTACCTATAAATATTTTTTGGAAAAAATAAAGAGCAAACTATGAGGTAGTTGTAGTTCAAATTTGACCCGCTTTCTACTCAATCATCGGAAATTTGTCTTTTTCACCAGAGGTGTATATGTACTTTTAATGACCAACCATTTTGTCAATTGTACATTAAATATGGCCTAATATATTATAAAAATGACCTGGTCCCATTTTGCAACAAATATATGGTAGGTCCTTCTCAATAAAACTCATTTTGGGCAGTCGAAAAATAGAAAATTGATTTTTCGTCCAAAGAAAATAAAAACTCCCTTAGGAAACATTGTTTGCCATTCCAATATGCACCCTTGTAAACAATATAAGATCATTTGAACAAACAATGCCATGAATGTGGCCATAAGATTGATCATTTGGCTTGAAAGCCATGAATCTTCAGAGATGATAGCTCATTTCTGAGAACACTTTTTTAAAATAATTGTCATATTACAAGTTTATTATTTTTCCTGGTAACTTGGTCACATATAATGACACAATGCGAAGGTTTTCCAATTTTTAATTTTTTTGAATTTTTTATGCTCGTTTCAAAATGCGGTCAAAACGTCGGGAATGACCGTTCCTAGCTAGTGGTTGACTCTTGGAATTTTTTGGTGTTTCTCTGATTAAATATATACTTATGTATCTAGAAATGATTTTTGGAAAAAATAAGGAGTAAACTATAAGGCAGTTGCAGTTCAAATTTGACCCGCTTCCTACTAAATCGGCAAAAATTTCTCTTTTTCACCATAGGTGGATCCAAACTTTTGACACACAACCATTTTGTCAATTGTGAATTAAATATGTCCTAGTATTTTATAAAATTGATTTGGTCCAATTTTGCAACAAATATATGGTATGTCCTTCACAAAAAAACTCATTTTGGGCACTCGAAAAATGGAAAATAAATTTTCCGTGCAAAGAAAATGAAAACTCCCTTAGGCAACATTGTTTGGAATTCCAATATGCACCCTTGTGCACAATATGAGATCATTTGAACAAACTATGCCATGAATGTGGCCATAAGATTGATCATTTGGCTTGAAAGCCATGAATCTTCACGCATGATAGCTCATTTTTGAGAACACTTTTTTAAATTAATTGTTGTATTACAATTTTATTATTTTTCCTAGAAACTTTGTCACATATAATGACACAATGCGAAGGTTTTCCAATTTTTTGATTTTTTTTGATTTTTTATGCCCGTTTCAAAATGCGGTCAAAACGGCGGGCTTGACCATTCCTAGCTAGTGGTTGAATCTTGGAAAACTTTTGATGTTTCTCTGATTAAATAGATACTTATGTACCTAGAAATGATTTTTAGAAAAAATAAAGAGCAAACTATGAGGCAGCTGCAGTTCAAATATGACCCGCTTCCTACTAAATCATCGGAAATTTCTCTTTTTCACCAGAGGTGGATCAAAACTTTTGACACCCAACCATTTGGTCAATTTTGCATTAAATATGGCCTAGTATTTTAGAAAATTTATTTGGTCCAATTTTGCAACAAATATATGGTAGGTCCTTCACAAAAAACTCATTTCGGGCACTTGAAAAATGGAAAATGAATTTTCCGTGCAAAGAAAATGAAAACTCCCTTAGGCAACATTGTTTGGAATTCCAAGATGCACCCTTGTGCACAATATGAGATCATTTGAACAAACTATGTAATGAATGTGGCCATAAGATTGATCATTTGGATTGAAAGCCACGAATCTTCACGCATGATAGCTAATTTCTGAGAATACTTTTTTTAAAATAATTGTCTTATTACAAGTTTGTTATTTTTCCTGATAACTTGGTCACATATGATGACACAAATGCGAAAGTTTTCCAATTTTTTGATTTTTTTGAAATTTTTATGCCCGTTTCAAAATAGGGTCAAAACAGTGGGCATAATCGTTTCTAGCTAGTGGTTGAATCTTGGAAAACTTTTGATATTTATCTGATTAAATAGATACTTATGTACCTATAAATGATTTTTGGAAAAAATAAATAGCAAACTATGAGGCAGCTGCAGTTCAAATTTGACCCGCTTCATACTAAATCATCAGAAATTTGCCTTTTTCACCAGAGGTGGATCAAAACTTTTGACACCCAACCATTTGGTCAATTTTGCATTAAATATGGCCTAGTATTTTAGAAAATTTATTTGGTCCAATTTTGCAACAAATATATGGTAGGTCCTTCACAAAAAACTCATTTCGGGCACTTGAAAAATGGAAAATGAATTTTCCGTGCAAAGAAAATGAAAACTCCCTTAGGCAACATTGTTTGGAATTCCAAGATGCACCCTTGTGCACAATATGAGATCATTTGAACAAACTATGTAATGAATGTGGCCATAAGATTGATCATTTGGATTGAAAGCCACGAATCTTCACGCATGATAGCTAATTTCTGAGAATACTTTTTTTAAAATAATTGTCTTATTACAAGTTTGTTATTTTTCCTGATAACTTGGTCACATATGATGACACAAATGCGAAAGTTTTCCAATTTTTTGATTTTTTTGAAATTTTTATGCCCGTTTCAAAATAGGGTCAAAACAGTGGGCATAATCGTTTCTAGCTAGTGGTTGAATCTTGGAAAACTTTTGATATTTATCTGATTAAATAGATACTTATGTACCTATAAATGATTTTTGGAAAAAATAAATAGCAAACTATGAGGCAGCTGTAGTTCAAATTTGACCCGCTTCCTGCTGAATCATCAGAAATTTCTCTTTTTCACCAAAGGTGGATCAAAACTTTTGACACCCAACCATTTGGTCAATTGTGCATTAAATATGGCCTAATATTTTAGAAAATTGATTTGGTCCAATTTTGCAACAAATATATGGTAGGTCCTTCACAAAAAAAACTCATTTTCGGGCACTGAGAAAATGGAAAATGTTTTTTTTTGCCAAAAAACTCATTTCTGAAGACACATTTTAAAAGATATTTATCTTATTTCTTGTTTGTTATTTTTCCTGAAAACTTGTTCACATTTGGTGATACAATGAGAAGGTTTTCCATTTTTTTGAATTTTTCATGTCATAAAATAGCTGACATGATTTTAACACGTTAATTTTAGTCAACCACGACCAATTTAGATGGTCATAACATCGTACTGTAATCTGATTGGTTCATGGACGTGTCACGCGAATCGTGCATCAAACACCGTCTGATGATCGGGGATCCAACGACAGTCCTCGGCCCTTCCACACCATCCCCGAAACCCTAGCTCTGTCCTGTGGTCATTTTCCATCCACGCCCCGCCTCCTTTCTTTCCCTAGCTCTCTCCTCTCCCCTTCCAGATCTAGCAGAGCTCCTCTTGATCCCCTCCCCTTCCTCCCCGCTATCGTGACATCGCACCCTCCCCGCCAGCCCCTCCCACTCCAACCGCCGCCCCCATTCTCTCCAGATCCAATCCAAGCCCCCCTCGTCCACCGCCCCCTTCCTCCCGTCACTACACCAACCTCGCCGCCGGCCCACCCCTGGTCCTCCCGCCACCTGAGCGCGCCACCCACCGCGTCCACAGAGACTGCCTTGAACCTGTGGTGCGCGAGCTGGAGGACGGCGGGGGAGGCCAACAACCTGGCGCCGTGGGCCGCCGTGCCGCAGGACTGCGTGCCGCACGTGCACGCATACCTCACTAGCCCCGCCTACCGCTCCAACCTCGACCTTGTCATGGGGAGGCCTCCGCCTACGCCCGCGCTGCCACCGGCGCCTGGGTCTTCGGTGTCGACGAGACGCTGCTCTCCAAGCTCCCCTACTACGCGCAACACGGATACGGGTGGGCGACCCACGCTTGTCACATTCTGAGATCGCGGGCCTGCTATTAACACACACGATTAATTTGTTGTTCGATTGCAGGCTGGAGCTGTTCGACCACTGGGAGTTCGAACGGTGGGTGGAGACGGGGGAGGCGCCGGTGATCCCCTCTAGCCTCCGCCTCTACAGGGAGGTCCACGACCTCGGCTTCAAGACCTTCCTTCTCACCGGCCGCAGCGAGGCCCATGAGGGTAGAAAGAGCTGTCGTGGACCTGCTATGTACGTACGCCTCCTCTCCTAATCCCCACACTGCGTTCAGGTTCAGTCAGGAAGTGTGAAGACCATTCAGGTTCGGGTTCAGTTAGGGGCTGTCGGACATTAAATTCTCAACATCTGCATCATGAGTAACACAATAGCGAGACCACTTTGTCAGTTTGGCTGCATCTTGTTAGTCTCAGCAGGTTTCAGTGACATCTAGCCGATTTAATTTCAGGGTTTCTTTTGTACCTCAACTTGGACTATAACATGTTGGTTGCAGTAAGTGCTACAACTAGTAGATCAGTGTAGGAAGGCTCCATGGGGTAGAAAAAAGCATTGCTGGGAACAATTCTGTTGGTCCAGTGCACTGTGGAATCAATCAATATTCCGACAACAACTTAGTCTACTTATTCAGCCATAATAGCTCAATCCGTTCCAATTATCGTCGTGCCTTTGTCCACAAATACACATTGTTCTACAATCAATCTCTTTCCAATTTGCAAATAGCATATGTTAACTCCGTCCGATGTATTGCTTTTCAAGTCATTGTGTTGTTCTTTCAGTGGCATTTAGTCTGCTGTTGTATGGTTCAGAAGCTCGGATGGGATTATGCAGACAATCTCTCTCCAGTTACTTTGCACATGTAGTACGGATTAAGTTCAAGAACTTCTTCTGTAGCATCATTGCTTTTCCCCAGCAAGCTCAGTGAAAAGATGCATTGGTTGCTTTTGGTGCACATGGAGGAACATTTTTCTATAAAATAACTATTGTGTAGTGAATTGTACTCCTGGAGTAACATTCTTCTATGAAATAACTATTGTTTAGTGAATTTTGCTGCTGTAGATCAGATGGCATGGAATAGGCATTAGTCTAAAAAGATTTTTGTTTTCTGGCGCCTATGGGTTCTTGGCCTTTGTTTATCTGTTATGTTGTGTGCTGTGCAAATATACATAAACCACACTAACCCACTACTGCTATTTTCAGGTATGCCATCACAAAAGCCTTATGTGTTGCTTTTTTCATGAAATTCTTCTCGGTATTTGCCGTTGTGCCAGTCAGAGGTGCCGCTGCTACATTTGGCGGAGCTACCACTGCTGCCCCAAAGGGCAACCTTCATCAGACATTACCTCATAACAGTGCCTCAAAGTTCTGTGCCCCATCTCCCCTCTTTCTAATTTACCAAAATAAAAACATTGTAAATACTAGTAGGAAAACATGTTAAATCTTTTGTGTATAGAACTGGAATAACCCTGCAGTTTGGTTCCGTAGAGTGGTAAATTCAAGCTTACGCTTTATGGGTTTGTGTTCCTTTGTTTTATTTTCCTTTTGATCTGTACTGTCAGTTGGCTAGTTCTGCACTTGTCTTCTTTTTTTCAACCTTGTTTCATAATGGTAGAAAAATATGGAACCAGAACTATCATTAACTTTTGTGGGAAATACTGATCTTGACATTGTGACAATTCATCCTGGCGAGACGTGGGTACTGTTTGAGCATATTTTGTGTAGTGTCCACCTAAGAGCGGTGATTTTGTTGTTACGGTTCAGAATAGTGTTTTTATACTTGATCAGCGCACCTCTACTATTCTGGTTACTTTTGCTTTCTTCTATGTAGTTGTCCAGGGCATGACAGTTTAATGTGTGGCTTGTTATTGTGTTACCAGCCTACTTTCTTGTACTGACTCTACAATCAGTGACACACCTCTTATGATTTTTGTATTACCGATGGCTTAATATTTAAACCGTTTAGCTTGATTTGAAATTGAAATCATAGGGTTTTTTAATCTCATTTTGAATTGTTTGTAGTTGCTCCAGGTCCTTCTCTAGCTGTGTTTATAACTGTCTTTGTTCCTTTTTTTTGATAACAGGACCAGTTTGACACGATTGACTTGTCGGATAACGAGATTGTCAAGCTTGAGAACTTCCCTTTCATGAATCGCCCAGGGAGCCCGCACCTGATTACAACTTACAATGAGAAGGAGCAGGTGACGCCCAGGGAGCTCAGCATCCGAGTCCCGGCCATCCTTCGCAGCAAGGACGAGGAGGGCGTCAAGGGCTACCGCGTCGCCGGAGCCGTCAACAACTACACCTCCCAGCTCCTCACCTAGGGGTCATCATCACAATCTCCATCTTGTAAATCTTCCCGCCAATGTAATGTTCAGTTAGATCATACGAGCTTCAGCACACACTACAAGAAATATGTCAACTTATGACCACCACTATTGGTCACTGAATGGTCACAAATTTCCATTTATGACCTTTTTGTGACCAAAAACATAAGGTCAAAAGCTGGGCGTCGTAAACTGACTATAGCGACCTTTAACAAAAGGTCGTTGATCCTATGACCTTCTGTTTTGGTCGCTAGCTCTCTCCCCAGGCCATGTCGGATCCGACGTGGCAATCTGACGTGGCAAAATTGTGACCAATTGAAAAGGTCGTTGATAAGATTCAGCCCGGTCCAATTCGGTGTCTATATGGGCCGAGCCCAACAATTCAGCCCATTTAATGTTATTTTTCTTTTTAATTCTGGTCAGATACATGGGCCTGGCCCAACAATTCAACATTTTTATTTTCTGGGCCATTACTATTAATTTTCTATTTTCAGCCATATTATTTTTGTGCTGGTCCCACTGGTCAGATTGGTCCCACTTGTCATGCTGATATCACAATTGCACCCACACGTCAGAAATTTGAAAATTTGTCAAACAATTCTCATAAATATGTCCCCCTGGTCAGGTTTCCATTTCATAGTATTGAAGTTATATACACAATCAATATTTCAAACAGACTAGAGCGAATGAAATTCATCCAAAACAACACTAAATATTACAATACATTATATGCTACTCTGACTAATATTACACTCTGCCTGATATTACAATACATAATATGCTACTCTTGCTGATAGGCTTCACGACTTCGCACTTCATACTTCACCTATGAAAAAAAAGAAGAATAAGAACCTGTAGGCAGCATCAAACATAGCTTATAAGCAAGAATTGACAATAAGCTCAATTTAACAAAAAAAGATTTTGATATATTTATACAGTTCACAAGGTCAGCTGACTATTAACGGCTTTCCCATAGATTACAAACAATTATGTGTACAAGGCAATTCAACATTTAAGTTGGAAGGTGTTCATTAGCAAAATAGAAATGGCAATACACAACTAAATTGGCTATTAATACAGCAAGCATGACATGACAACAGCTGCTTGATAGATTTTATTAAACATGTATGAAGCAGCAGCACACATAGACAACAACAATATATATGAAGGATTATAGATTGCATAACTGGTCAACTAATCTTCCATCTATATTTCTATCAGCAGCACACTAGATAGGCCACACATTTATTCCTACAGTACAGTGAGGTAAAAACAGATTATGGTGCCTGCCAAGTGAGGTAAAAACAGATTATCAACAGCACACTAGATAGGCCACACATCTATATTTCTATCAGCAGCACACTAGATAGGCCACACATTTATTACATTGACATGGTGGTGGCTGGCTAGCAATCATGGCTGCTAGCTCATGCTGCCAGTGTGCGTGCACATCTCCCTGCTGGAACCAACCCAACCCAAACAAAGCAACAGTAGCAAACCACACATGTACAAGTAAACTTCAGTACGAAACAGTTTCTCGCCGAAAGGAACTACCAAAGCATTTCCAAGAATTTCGAAGAAACTGCCTCAAGTCGATTTAGCCAAGGATATTATTTCCCACAAGCAAAAAACTATGGTTCAGCTCCCACATGGGCATGGGGTTTTTTGGGTTTCAAGAAAAAAATCACAGAACTGGATGGGCATATGGAAGGTACATTGTGAATCTACAGCGTCAACCTGCTGGAGTTACTTGTCCTCAGTGATGAGCAGCTGCTTCCTCCTTTGGCTTGGTCATCTGGACAGCCAAAAAAAACATGCAACTGTAAGAAGATGGATTGATGGTAAAAAGAGTGAAGAATTGTGATTCAGTGAACAGAAAAGCATATGTACATTATAATACTGCAGACAACAAAATAATAAGCCTAATATGAAGATAAGTGTTTTTCTTATTGATGGCTGTAAGATGGATTAATGGTAAAAAGAGAGAAGAATTGTGATTCAGTAAACAGAAAACAAGACGTTATTATTCAGCAGTGATACTCGATATTTGACAAGTATGGTTTCATGTATACAAGTTAGGCAGAGCAATGTACAAGATAAATCATTTTATATAAAGCGTGTCGAATCAATATCTAAAATGTTATCGAGCAAAGCATAGAAACAGAGTCCCAAAAATCTAATTAGCTGCTGTGGCGACAGCCACGCGGCAAGCCGGCAGCGGCAGGCTGGGGCGAGGGTTGGGGAGGAGGCAAGTGTTCTTAGGTTATTAACAAGGAAACTGGGTGATTAACATCCCAAAAAAGAAAAAAACAACTTAAAATATTGAGTGTGGCAGCAACATCTACTTGTTACTGGAGTCCCAGTTCAAGATGGCCAGAGGCCACTTGGCACCATGGAACTTGCACAATTTCCATCATATATATGAATGAGTTAGGAAGTAAAGTAGAGATGAACTACCCAGCCTCATACATGTATATAAAGTGTGCTGCACTGCTGCTACAGAAAGTTTCATAGGCTTTCAAGTGAAGGGATACACGTTGTTCAACTGCCGTGTTTATTTTTTGTTGTTGGGGAAAGCAATAGCTTAATCAGTTCACTTATCTAATATTATGAACAGCCTATCACTCAAATAGTCCTTGAGTGCTAATATAGTATTATATTGGTAAAAGAAACATGTCACCACGAAGAGCTTTAACAGTTAGCACCATTTTTTATTAGAGAAGTTTAGAGAGAAATTTGAGAAATCTATATTAGAGAAAACTTCAATGCATACAGAAGTTCTCTCAAGTCTCATTGCAAATATCAAGTGCATACAGAAGCTTTGGTTTGAGTGGGAATGGTATGAAAGGGGCATATAAGGACAATATACTCAAGAGTTGCATATCTACATAGAAATGATGCTGATCACATAAGTAAATAACAGTGAATGACAAACGATATGCACTTAAGAAAAGTGAGCAGCAAATTCAAGCAATAAACTAAACTGATATAAGCAATTCTCTGATGCTGTATCGTAATACTTATATGTCACAACTGAGCGCTAATTTTGAGCTATAAAACACCACTAATCAGAACTCCATGTACCAAAAGACTACATGATATGCTTATCTAACACAGCAACAGTAGCAACACAGCACCAATCAAGAAGCTGATTCCACTAACAAGTAGTCTAGCAACACATCCGAGTCGAGTAACAGCGCCAAAGCAGGGGAGGAACGAGGAAGCGGCAGCGCATACCTTCATCTTGGACTTCTTGGCCTACAGCTTCTTGGCATGCTCCTCCTTGGCCTTCTTCTCCCCTGTAAACACGCACACACACACACACATGCACACGATCAATTCAAACCCAAACAAATCAAATCACGCTCTTCATCTGAACCGCTACTGATCCATGGAGAAAGAAACCGACATGGAGGGGATAAAGAGCACGAGAAAGCGGTCGAACACGGTGATCGGGAGCGCCGCGTCCTCGGGCACCTCCTTGGACAGGTACAACGGGTACCTCTTGGCCGCCTCGCTCCCCTCCTTGGGCTGCATCACGCCGTCCTCCTGCGCGCCGGCCTCCTCCACCGCCACCGCCAAGCACCTCCCGATGGCCCGGATCCTCCCACTCCTCCTGTCGATCCCGACCCCCTGCCACCGCATGCCACACGCTGGGCTCATCGCCACCGAGATCTTGGTTCGAGGGAGGGGCATGGCAGCGCGGTGGTGGGATGTTGGTTGGAGGTTGGAAGGGGAACTGGTTACCCGGAGCAGGAGGGAGGAGGACGTCGACGGGAGATCGGATCTCTTCTGATGAGGGAGGGGAGGGGAGAGCCGAGGTCGTGGCCGGCGGCGAGGTGAGGGAGATGGGGGAGGTGGGTGGCGGCGATGGGAGGGATCTGGATCTGAGCGTTAGGGTTCGTCACACGGGGAGAGAGAGGAGTGGTGTGCGGTGGGGCTGGAGGTGGAGGTGGAGGCCACGCGGAGGCGGACGGCGGCGGATCTGAGGGAGGGAGAGGGGAGACGGTGGGAGACAGAGGCGAGGCGGAGAGGGAAGGACGGTGGCAGTGGCGATCAAAAAGGAGGAGGTGGCGGCTGTGATATGGAAGGGAGGAGGAGTGGTGTGCGGGGGAGAGAGGGGCTAGGGTTCGCTGCACGGGGGAGAGGGGAGAGGATCTGAGGGGGAGGGAGAGAAAGAAAGAAAGAATGGAGGCGGGGGGGGGGGGGGGGGGGGGGGGGGGGTGGATGGAAAATGTCCATGAGGACAGACCTAGGGTTTCGGCTCGGGTGGGTTTGGGCCGTTGGATCCGGAAGCATCCGACGGTGGTTGACGCGTGATCCGCGTGATATGCTCATGGTCCAATCAAAACGCAGCAAACCATTTGATCACCTTATGACCAATATAAATTGGTCGTGATCGATTCAAGATAAAAAAATTCATTCCATTTTTCAGTGCTCAAAATGAGTATTTTTGTGAAAGTCCTATCAAATATTTGTTTAAATGATTCCATATTTCGCACAAGTTTGCATCTTGGAATGGCAAACAATATTGACAAAGGGAGTTTTCATTTTCTTTGGACGAAAAAACCATTTTCCATTTTTCGAGTGCCCAAAAGGAGGTTTTTTTGTGAAGAACCTATAATATATTTGTTGCAAAATTGGACCGAATCATTTTTCTAAAATACTAGGCCATATTTCATGCACAATTGACCAAATGGTTGGGTGTAAAAAGTTTTGATCCACCTCTCGTGAAAAGACAAATTTTCGCCGGTTCAGCTAGAAGCGGGTAAAATTTGAACTGTAGCTGCCTTCTAGTTTGCTCTTTATTTTTTCCAAAAATCATTTCTAGGTACATAAGTATCTATTTTATCAGAGAAACACCAAAAAAATTCCAAGATTCAACCACTAGCTAGGAACGGTCATTCCCGCCGTTTTGACCGCATTTTGAAACGGGCATAAAAATTCAAAAAAAATCAAAAATATGGAAAACCTTCGCATTGTGTCATCATATGTGACCAAGTTTCCAGGAAAAATAATAAACTTTTAATACGACAATTATTTTAAAAGTGTTCTCAGAAACGAGCTATCACGTGTGGAGATCAATGGCTTTCAAGCCAAATGATCAATCTTATGGCCACATTCATGGCATAGTTTGTTCAAATGATCTCATATTGTGCACAAGGGTGCATATTGGAATGGCAAACAATGTTGCCTAAGAAAGTTTTCATTTTCGTTGCACGGAAAATTCATTTTCCATTTTTCGAGTGCTCGAAATGAGGTTTTTTTGTGAAGGACCTACCATATATTTGTTGCAAAATTGTACCAAATCATTTTTATAAAATATTAGGACATATTTAATGCACAATTGACAAAATGGTTGGGTGTCAAAAGTTTTGATCCACCTCTGGTGAAAAAGACAAATTCCCGCCGATTCAGCTGGAAGCGGGTCAAATTTGAAGTGCAGCTGCCTCATAGTTTGCTATTTATTTTTTCCAAAAATCATTTCTAGGTACGTAAGTATCTATTTAATCAGAGAAACACCAAAAGTTTTCCAAGATTCAACCACTAGCTAGGAACGGTCAAGCCCGCCGTTTTGACCGCATTTTCAAACGGGCATAAAAAATTCAAAAAACCAAAAAATTGGAAAACCTTCGCATTGTGTCATTATATGTGACCAAGTTTCCAGGAAAAATAATAAACTTGTAATACGGTAATTATTTTAAAAAAGTGTTCTCAGAAATGAGCTATCAAGTGTGAAGATTCATGGATTTCAAGCCAAATGATCAATCTTATGGCCACATTCATGGCATAGTTTGTTCAAATGATCTCATATTATGCACAAGGGTGCATATTGGAACAATGTTTCCTAAGGAAGTTTTCATTTTCTTTGGACGAAAAAACCATTTTCCATTTTCTGAGTGCCTGAAATGAGTTTTTTGTGAAGGACCTACCATATATTTGTTGCAAAATTGGACCTAATCAATTTTCTAAAATACTAGGCCATATTTAATGCACAATTGACAAAATGGTTTGGTGTCAAAATTTTTGATCCACCTCTGGTGAAAAAGACAAATTCCCGTCGATTCAGCTGGAAGCGGGTCAAATTTGAACTGCAGCTGCCTCATAGTTTGCTCTTTATTTTTTTCCAAAAATCATTGCTAGGTAAATAGGTATCTACTTAATCATAGAAACACCAAAAAAATTCCAAGATTTAACCACTAGCTAGGAACTGTCATTCCCGCCGTTTTGACCACATTTTGAAACGGGCATAAAAAATTCAAAAAAAACCAAAAAATTGGGAAACCTTCGCATTGTGTCATTATATGTGACCAAGTTCCCAGGAAAAATAACAAAATTGTAATACGGCAATTATTTTAAAAAAGTGTTCTCAGAAACGAGCTATCACGTGTGGAGATCAATGGCTTTCAAGTCAAATGATCAATCTTATGGCCACATTCATGGCATAGTTTGTTCAAATGATCTCATATTGTGCACAAGGGTTCATATTGGAATGGCAAACAATGTTGCCCAAGGAAGTTTTCACTTTCGTTGGACGAAAAAACCATTTTCCATTTTTCGAGTGCCCGAAAGGAGGTTTTTTTGTGAAGGAACTACCAAATAATTGTTGCAAAATTGGATCAAATCATTTTTATAAAATACTAGGACATATTTAATGAACAATTGACAAAATGGTTGGGAGTAAAATTTTTTGATTCACCTCTCGTGAAAATGACAAATTTCCGCCGATTCAGTTGGAAGCGGGTCAAATTTGAACTGCAGCTGCCTCATAGTTTGCTATTTATTTTTTCCAAAAATCATTTCTAGTTACATAAGGACCTATTTAATCATAAATACATGGTTTGGTGGCGATACGTCGAGGTTTGGGCAGTGGCCGAGGGCCCCAACTCTAGAGCGCGTAAACTCGCATGCCCGTCGCGTGGTCACCGCGTGACCGTAATGTTGCCATGTGTTCTGGGTGGCCTAGGCATGTCTAGTGGGTTGGGCACTTCCCAGGTTGGTGCTAGGAAGAAAATTAGAACATAAGATTCTCACGAGGAGACCGATCGATGCTCAAACATGAATTAGCAACCAAGTGTTTGATTAGCGGTACGGGAAATGCACATGGCCAATGGGCATGAGTTTTGGCTGAGGATGATCATCTACTAAGGAGAATGTCTTCACAAATTTTTAGCTCAAAAGGAGGATCCTAGGTGGTACTTGCTTTGCAAAGTACCACGCTGGACAAAAATATGAATGTTGAAGCTGGGCTCAAAATAATGAATGGAGTGAGCTGAAATTTTGTGGAGGATGGTTATTTGGGCATAGGAAAGCATTGCAGAAAATTGATACCATTTGTACATGCCAAAGTAGTACTTCCTTCACAATGCTCTTCTATGGATACAAACTTGGGAAAACTAGTGTGAGAGATTGGATGAATGAAATGAGATCAAAATTGGTGTAGGTAAGTTCCTTAAGTATGGTCATGCGCTGGTAAATTTTCAGATCATTTGGGTAAGCCTAGCTAGTACTTACTTCACAAAGCTTCTCTCGAGGTAGAAACTTTGGAAATTTCCCGAGAAAGATTTACTAGGAAAATTGAGCTGAATATTATCATGTGGCAATGATTTGGGTATGGAAGAGTGCCCGAAAAGTTTGAGGGTAATAGGAGGGGCCTATATAACACTTGCTTTGCAACGTGCCGATTTGGTCATAAAATATAAATTAAACCTGGGCTCACATAGATGAATTGACTGAGCTGCAATTTGGAGGAGGGTGATAATTTGGGCATATGAAGGAACTGTATAAATTTCATGTCATTTAGATATATAAAAAAGGTACTTCCTTCACAATGCTTCTAGGTGGACAAAAACTTTGGAAATTTCCCGAGGAAGATTTGCTAGGCAAATGGAGCTGAATTTTGTCATGCGGTAATGATTTGGATAGGAAAGAGTGCCCAAAAATTCCGAGGGCAATCAAGAATATATAAATAGCACTTCCTTCATAAAGTGTTGTTGTGAACAAAATAGGAAAATTAATATTCTTGAATTAGTTTTGAACTAGGCAAGGAAGGATTTTTACATATTTGATGAAGATATGCCCCAAAGAATTTATGAGATTTTTTGGGAATTTTGGGAATGATATAAATATAGGTTGCTTCACAACCTAGGGCAAAACTGCCACATGGACATGACACATAGGCAAAACTGATGAGATGGCGCCTAGTCATCACAACGCACCATAATCTACAAGGCTATGACCATCTATATTGGTCATTAAAAACTAGAAATAAGGCAGCGGACTAGCACTGTTTGCTTTCTGACCATTTCGTGTAAGGAAATTACGACCTTTCTGACCAAAATGGTCGCAATGGTTTAGGGTTTGGAGCCCCCCGAACAGCTTTTGACCAATTGGTCTAAAATGGTCATAAATTTATGACCAATTCTTCGAGGGTCACTGACAGAAGGTCATAAGTTGACATATTTCTTGTAGTGACATCTCTTTTGGTTGACTGAATTCGTACTGAAGATGCCATGTTTTTCTGCGTGGAATACTGCAGATAACCTGACGGAAGCGCTCTTGTTCCTCTCACACTTCATGGGCGACATCCACAAGGTAGTACTCCTGCCAAACCCCCAAGTGCTCGATTTTTGTAAGTGTTTCTGTTGCGGGTTGCAACTTAAGCCGATGCTTCTTGTTTATGTAGCCACTAAAATATGTACTTCACCATGTAAGGCTAGTTCAGACTTGAGGCTGAACCCTTCTCTGTGTAGTATGATTCCGAGGAAACATATGTCAATAATGCTGAAACTTTTCACGTTGGCGTTACTTTGCTGAACCATGTCTTGTGTACTAATCATGAGTTACTAGCATTTGGCTTCTCTGTGCTAATTAAACCTGGTAAGTATGTATACTTCTTTGAGATACAAATTCGACATTGCATGTTTAGGAGGTTCAATTTCTACAGGTGTTGCCAAATGAACGTGTCAACGTGTCTCTCCTTAGGGGTTGATTAAACCGCATATGATCTACTGTATCAATTTCTTGCTGTTCAAACATTGAAATCCTGGTTCATTTTTCAAACATTAAAATGTTGTTGACCCTGTCTTTCTATGCTTAAATGATAAAAATTTCGCATTTTGCTTGATAACTTGCAGATGCTAGCCTTCATTCATGTTTTGTCATGAGGTCCAGGATGAACAAGTAGGGAGAAGCGGTGATAGCGGTGTTACCTGATGTGAACATTTTTTTATTGTAAAACTAATGTGAACCATGTTTGGTTGTAATAATGTGCCAAGTTTGGCTCTTTTTGATTGTATTCATGATGTGAACCATATTTTTCCGGATTAGTCGTGCTCTGTTCGAAGCATTTTGTTTTCTCTCTGTGTCGGGGGTTAGGTGCGACATATGCCAAAGGATGGATTATCATGGTGGGGGCGAGTAGAACGTCGTCGGTGCCTGGAAACGGGATGAGGCATAGACATGCACGCCGGCGAATCTTACCCAGCTTCAGGGCTCTCCGGGGAGATAACACCCCTACTGCTGCTCTGCGGGGTCTCCGCATGATCACTATGGCAAAGTGTTTACACGATTGCTCCTTGAGCTGTTCCCTGGAAGTAGGAGAGGGCAAGGCAAGCTCTCTCCCTCCTATATGATCTGGTCTAGAGCTAATGGGTTCCAACCCTTTGCATGGGTGCCCTGGGGGGTTTATATAGGCCTACCCCCCAGGGGTACGATGGTAATCCGGCTGGACGCGGGCCCAGCCGTCAGTGCCTCCGGCCTCCGTCTTCTCCGCCGACTGCTGGGCCCCGCCGACTGCTGGGCCCCGCCGACTGGTGGGCCCCGCCGATTGGTGGGCCCCGCCGACTGGCTAGGTACGGAGCCCACAGGCCGCGTCTGCTGCGGGCGGGTCTTGCCGGCTTCTGATTACTGTAACCGTGCTTCTAATGACGCGAGCTTCGTCATGGAGTCGTGGCAACAGCCCGCCGCTTGGCGGGCGATCACTATTGCCACTCTCCATCACATCTGGTTAATGGCGCGTGGGCCCCGGGGAGGAGCCGGCCGACTCTCAGGGGCCGACTCCCGACGGGTCCGACTTGTGGCGCACTGGCCGTCTTCTGGGATCCCGCTAGCCGGTGGGACCCGCCGCCCAAAGGTCGTATAGACAAGCCGTCGTGGGCGCAGGATTCGGTCCACCGGTGCTGATGTCAGGGCCAGCATGGCTACAGTGCCACGTCGCACGGAGATCTCCGCGGGTATGGCGTACTGTGGCCATGCCTGCCTTTGGAAAGGGGTGGGAGTGGGCTTGACAGTAGCCACTCCCCGTCCCGTCCCTCTTAATGAGGACATGGGGTTTTGCTGGAGTCATGGGTCGACTCCTCAAGGCCGGCTTCTCTGGAAGTCGCCAGTCAGGAGTCGGCTTATCCTGAAGTCGTCCCCGGGACTCGGCCGCGAGTGGGCAGTCGGTCGCCTTGCCGCCGACTTCTCAGAAGGCGGCTCTTCGTCCTGGGGTCTTGAGGGGCGCAGCCTGCCCCGATGTCTTGAAAGGTTCTGGGGCTCAGGTTAGCCTACCCGTGGCCCATTACTCCGACAGTAGTCCCCGAAGCTGGTGAGGCGCCGCGGACGATCGGCCGAGAAGCCTCAGTAGTTTCTCTTTCCGGGTGCTCAACACATGGTTGTTGCTTGATTTCCGCCGGGCCGACTAGAAGGAGTCGGACTCGCCCAACTCTGACTTGCACAGTATTTCGAACGTCATGGCGGGATCCAAGTAGCGTGCTGGCTAAGCCTCTAGGCTGCCGCCCGTTCCGGGCCTGTCACGTGATAACACGCGGCCGGGCCTGTCTGCCAGCCTACGCGCGTGATGGGACACGCCCATAGGCGGGGCCCGCCACTACCGTGCCTCGGCGCCCGAGCGGATCCACTGTGGCCCAGGCGGACAGTTGGGATTCCCGTGGAGTTACTGCGTGCAGTAACTTTGTCGTGGAAACGTGGGGGTCGTGGGGCCGTGGGCGCAGTAAATCCCACGACCGCCCCCCTCGGCTTCGTAGCCCATGAGGCTATAAGTAGGGGGAGGAGGGGGGCGCGGCAGAGCACGCGCGCCCCTCCTTCCCGCTACTCCTTGCTCTTCTTCTTCTTCTTCTTCTTCTTCTTCTTCTTCTTCTTCTTCTTCTTCTTCTTCTTCCTCGCCCCGCTGTGCGCCCAAGCTCTGACGAACGCCGCGGCGATCAGCTCGCGATGAGTTCTTCTTCTGCCACCGCGCCTCCCTTGGTGCGTTCCGGCACCTGGGACGGCTCAGAAGTTCACGACGACCACATCGAGTTCCTTCGCAAGACTCGTCGGCTCCCCGGTGAAGACTACGTGCGGGTGCGTCTTGCACTGAGGGAGGATATTTCCCCAGCGCCGGAGGATGGCGAGCGGGTCATCTTCCACTCGCACTGCCTACGCGGATTGGGGCTGTCGGCGAGCAGCTTCTTCCGCTCTTTCCTGGAGTTCTACGGCCTCTAGCCGCACCACCTCACGCCCAACACGGTGGTGCTGCTGTCCGTCTTCGTGGCCTTGTGCGAAGGCTTCCTCGGAGTCCTCCCCACTCTCGAGCTCTGGGGGGAGTTCTTCTACTGCAAGCTCGGCACCCAGGCTGCAGGCGTGCCGGCTCAATGTGGCGCATTCATCGCCGGGCGGAGATCGGGAGCCGACAACCCCTTCCCCACCATCAAGTTGATAAAGTCGGTGAAGATGTGGCAGCGATCATACTTCTACGTAAAAAGCATCCTCGCGGGGGGCGATTGGGTCAACCTGCCGGCTTTCGAAGCCAGCCCGCCGGCTGGGAGACTGCCCAACTGGTCGTATCGGGCCAAGTCGCTGACGCTTGCGGGTGCCGGGGCCGTCAGCGACTCCGAGTTCTAACATAGTCGGAGGGCCTAACTAGTCCGGATCTGCTGGCCGCCTTCGTGGCGCGTCGAGTTCTCCCGCTCCAAAGCCGCGCCCACATGATATGCCAAATGAGCGGGCGCCGTGACCCGAGTCGGATGTGCACCAAGGACATGCCTCACGAGGAGGTGGCCTACATGGTGAACTACCTCTCGGACAACAAGCTGCTGGAGGACTGGAGATTCGGCAAGGAGCCATACTCCCGCGCCAACCCCCCACCTACAGTGAGTTGCCCTTTCTTTCTTTCCTTCGAGTTGTCTTCTTTCTTACCGAGTCTGTTTTGTGCGACCTGACCAGTCGGCTTTGGTCAGAATCCCCTCCTCCATCCACCAGCCGGCACCTCGGGGCTGGCCCGCGAGTTCCTTGCCGACCGAGCGGAGAGCGACGTTGACGACCCCAATCTGGGGGCGGCGGCTTTGGAAGACGACACCGAGGGAGGAGGCGGCCCGCGGCTCGGGGCCAGTCTAGAGGACTGGCTTGACGATGATGAGGAGGTCGCCTCTTGCCCCCGGCCAGGAGCCAGCCATCCCGGCGCGGGCTCTTCTGCCGCGCCGGGTGCTCCAGGCGGCAGGAAGAAGCGCAGGGCCATGCCGACTTTGTTCGGCAGTCGGCCGAAGAAGCCCAAGAGTTCGGCTGCAGCGACCCGGCGGAACGAGGCGGCTGTGAAGGCCATCCGCTTCCGTAAGGAAGTGAAGAAGCCGCCACTGGTCTCCGCATGAGTATTCCATCTTGACGCTTTATTCTTTCTCTGTAGCTTTGTCTAAGTCTTTTACTTGCTTCCCTCGCTTCAGGGCTCCCCTCACTCTTGAGAGGGTTGCCGCCGCCTCCGTCATGGCGTCAGCGGAGACGTCCGCCACCACTCGGCGGATTGACCCCGCTGCTGACCTCCGGGAGGTGAGGGAGCGGAATGCGCAGGAGAAGCACAATGAGGAAGAGGCCGACCGCCTGGAGAAGGTGGGTTCTGATAAGGCGGAGGCCTCTGCCAAGAAGAAACTGGCGGAGGCCGAAGCCATCGCCGCGACGAAGCGGCAGGCTGAGGAGGCCGCGCACCGCCAATCGGCGGTGTTCGTCACCCCTCTGAACTCTGCGCCGCTGCCTCCAGAGTTCACGGGGCAGACTGGGGAAGTCGTCCGCGAGAACCCCGTCATGGAGAAGGAAGGCGGTGGCTCCTCCACGCCGGATGTGATCGCCCGCCGCCACCTCCGCCGCCGTCTGGGAGCACGCAAGGCGAACAGCCGGCGGATCCGCTGGTGCCGCCGACTGAAGACGAGGCCATGGCTAGGCTACTCCTTCAAGTCGGCTCGCCAACGCGCCGCCGTCTTGAGAAGGCGACTTCGGCGCCACACCCCCTGGAGACCGGCACCGCCAGCTCGGCGATCCCAGACGCCGAAGCGACGAGTGCCGCGCCCATTGGGTGGGTGTGAGGAGGCGGCACAGGGCCGCTGGACCAGGTGCTTCTGGACGTCCAAACAAAGCTTCGAGCTGAGGGCGACGCCATCCAGAACTGCACCAAGGCGTACCTGGCATCGCGGGCAGCTGTCCGGGTATGTTTTCTCTTCGGTCCTTGTTTTCTTGTTCCTCTCTGTGGGGGCGCGCTAGCGCACCCACTGGGTGTAGTCCCCGAGTTTCGGGCCGGCTGCTGAGCAGGCGGCCCGGAACTCCAATTGGTGAGCTCTGGGTACTAATTTTTGTCTGAAATGCTTGTCGCAGGACTACCACAACCTCCGAGTCACCACCTTCAACTGCAACGTTGAAGAGCTGGGCAAGCGGACCGCCGACCTGTCGGAGAGCCGGAGTAAGTCTTTTTTCTTCTTTGTGGGGGCACGCTGGCGCACCCGCGGGCTGTAGTCCCCAAGATTCGGGCCGACTGCTGACCAGTCAGGCCGGATCTCCCCGGCGACTTTCTTTATTGATGACTTAACGCCTTCTTTCTTCCTTCTCTTCAAAAGCCAACGCTGTTCTTCAATAGTAGCTGAGCGAAGCCAACTCCGCGTTGCGCGCCAAGGGGGAGGAGTGCAGCAAGCTCGCCACAGAGCGCGATCTGCTGGCCACTCAATTGGCAGAGCAGAGGGAGCTTCTTGCGAAGATGCAGAAGGAGGCGGAAGAGGCAGAAACCGCCCTCCTGGCCGAGTTCGCGAGCGAGCGCTCCTCCTGGACTGACAAAGAGGCAATGCTGGCCTCCGGCTTCCATGAGATTGAAGACATTGTTGATGGTGAGTTTCTTTTACTTTCTTTTTTCGAGCTGCCGATTATAAGTCTTGTTGACTCCTGGTTTTTGACTTGTTTCTTCATTTCATCCGTCTTGGCAGACTTCTTCCCTGGGCACTCGCAGGCCGCCACCCAAGCCATTGAGGCTGACCGTGAAGGTCGGAGGGCGGAAAGTGCAGAGATCGCCGCCGACGCTCCCCGAACCCTTGATGAGCATATCCTGAGCATCGAGGCTCGCCTTCGGCCGACTCACCGGATGTTGCGCCGGCTCCAACGTGTCGGTGCCCAGGTGATTGCCGCCCTGTGGCCGGACATGCAGGCTCCGCGTACCCCCAGCCTGACTGCCGACTGGCTAGAGGTCGCGGCTGGTCGTCTTGAGGCCTGGAAAGGTTCCTCGGCCCGAGCTGGAGCGCTGAAAGTGCAACTATCCCTAGGTGGTTTTGGTAATTCATAACAACATATAGCTCATTGAGCTAATGCTATTCCAAGATGATTATTTCAGGAAAGCTCAATGATTGGCATGGCATGGATGTGAAAGTGGAACCCTCAAAATGCTAAGGACAAAGGATTGGCTCAAGCTCAAAAGCTCAAGACTCTTCATTTTATATTTTAGTGATCCAAGATCACATTGAGTCCATAGGAAAAGCCAATACTATCAAGGAGGGATGAGGTGTTGCTTAATGAGCCTCTTGCTTCATGTGCTTAGTGATATGCTCCAAAACCCTCAACTACTTTCCCATATCCACATATGACCTAAACCCTAAGCAAACTCGGTCCTACCGATTCTTCCTATCCGGCGCCACCGAGTTTCACTTGTCATTAGCCACTGCCAAACCCTAGCAATTCGGTCCTACCGATAGGGATCTCGGTCTCACCGAGATGGGGTTGCAAACTCTCTGTTTCCCTTTCGTAACTTTTCGGTCCCACGAAAGAGCGAATCGGTCCCACCGAGATTGCAATGTAAACTCAGTGTTTCCCCTTTGTAACTTTTCGGTCTCACCGAGTTCCACTCGGTCTCACCGAAAGAGCAAATTGGTCCCACCGAGTTTGCCTGACCAACTCTCTGGTTAGCTAATTACCAAATTCGGTCTCACCGAGTTTGTGTAATCGGTCTCACCGAGATTACGTTATGCCCAAACCCTAACCATATCGGTCCTACCGAGTTGCATGTCAGTCCCACCGAAAATTCCTAACGGTCACTAGGTTTACTATTTCGGTCCGACCGAGTATTGATTCGGTCCCACCGAGATTGGAAAACTGTGTAACGGTTGGATTTTGTGTGGAGGCTATATATACCCCTCCACCTCCTTCTCATTCGAAGAGAGGCCATCAGAACACACACACCATTCCAACTCATATGTTCTGAGAGAGAACCACCTACTCATGTGTTGAGACCAAGATATTCCATTCCTACCATATGAATCTTGATCTCTAGCCTTCCCAAGTTGCTTTCCACTCAAATCTTCTTTCCACCAAATCCAAATCCTATGAGAGAGAGTTGAGTGTTGGGGAGACTATCATTTGAAGCACAAGAGCAAGGAGTTCATTACCTACACACCATTTGTTACTTCTTGGAGAGTGGTGTCTCCTAGATTGGCTAGGTGTCACTTGGGAGCCTCCGACAAGATTGTGGAGTTGAACCAAGGAGTTTGTAAGGGCAAGGAGATCGCGTACTTCGTGAAGATCTACCGCTAGTGAGGCAAGTCCTGTGTGGGCGATGGCCATGGTGGGATAGACAAGGTTGCTTCTTCGTGGACCCTTTGTGGGTGGTTGCTTCTTCGTGGACCCTTCGTGGGTGGAGCCCTGTGTGGACTCGCGCAACCGTTGCCCTTGGGTGGAGCCCTGTGTGGACTCGCGCAACCGTTACCCTTCGTGGGTTGAAGTCTCCATCAACATGGATGTAGGATAGCACCACCTATCCGAACCACGGGAAAAACATCCGTGTCTCCAACAGCGTTTGAATTCTCCAAACCCTTCCCTTTACATTCTCGCAAATTGCATGCTTTACTTTCCGCTGCCTATAAACTCTTTGCATGCTTGCTTGAATTATGTTATGATTGCTTGACTTGTCCTAAGATAGCTAAAAACTGCCAAGAACTAAAATTGGGAAAAGGTTAAGCTTTTATTTGGTCAAGTAGTCTAATCACCCCCCCTCTAGACATACTTTCGATCCTACAAGTGGTATCAGAGCTTTGGTCTCCATTTGCTTGATCTCCATAGCTTTTGGTGGTCATAGCCTTGGTTTCACAACCTAGGAGAGTATGGCGTCTAGCGAGGGAAATTATCACCGTAGAGGTCCTTACTTTGATGGTACTAATTTTGCTAGTTGGAAGCATAAAATGAAAATGCATATTCTTGGACATAACCCCGCCGTTTGGGCTATTGTGTGTGTTGGTTTGCAAGGTGACTTCTTTGATGGGAGAGAACCAAACCGTGAAGCTACCGCGGATGAGTTGAAGATGTTGCAATACAATGCTCAAGCTTGTGATATTCTCTTCAACGGATTGTGCCCCGAAGAATTCAACAAAATCAGCCGCCTTGAGAATGCAAAGGAAATTTGGGACACTTTGATTGATATGCACGAAGGTACCGACTCCGTCAAGGAATCCAAGTTGGATGTGCTTCAAAGCCAACTTGACAAGTTCAAGATGAAGGATGGTGAAGGTGTCGCTGAAATGTACTCTAGGCTTGCTCTCATCACAAATGAGATTGCCGGCTTAGGAAGTGAAGAGATGACCGATAAGATTCATCATCAAGAAGATCCTAAGAGCCTTGGATGGAAAATATGATACCGTGTGCACATTGATCCAAATGATGCCCAATTACAAAGATCTCAAGCCAACGGAGGTGATTGGAAGAATTGTTGCTCATGAGATGTCACTTAAGGATAAAGAGGAACTTCACAACAAATCAAGTGGTGCCTATAAAGCCTCATGTGAAGCCCCTACATCATCAAGTGAGAAACAAGACTTCAATGAAGAATTGAGCTTAATGGTGAAGAACTTCAACAAGTTCTACAAGAGTAGAAGCAAAGATAGAAGCTTCCAAGTCAAGGTCCTACAATGACAAAAGATCTTCTAGTCGAGAGCGAAACTGCTACAATTGTGGAAGACCCGGACACTATTCCAATGAGTGTACGGCTCCCTACAAGAGAAGAGAAGATTCTCCAAAAAGAAGAAGCAAAGAATCACCACCAAGAGAGAGAAGGAGTAGAGATGATCGTTATGAACGAAGATACTCACGGAGAAGAAAGGATTCGGAAAGGAAGGAAAAATCATTAAGGAGCTATACAAGGCGAAGACATCAAGCTCATGTTGGTGAATGGGTATCCGACTCCGACTCTGACAGCCACTCCGAAAGAAGTTATCACTCCGACTCCGAAGATACTCAAGATGAAGGTGTTGCCGGTCTAGCACTTGTGTCATCCAACTCCTACGACATATTTGACCCACCAAATGAAGGAATTGGAAGATGCTTTCATGGCCAAAGTCCTAAGGTAACACACCCCGAGTATGTTGATTTCAATAGTGATGAAGATGACTTGTTAGGTGATGATTTTCTTGTTGAACAACTCTAGTGAATGAATACTATGATGAAAGATCAATTAATCATGCTCAAGATAAAACGAATGACAATGATAAGGAGAAGATTGAGGCTTCTACCTAAAGAACTAAAAACTCTTAAGTTAAGCTCATGACACTATCTTCGAAGATCATTCGAGACTTTTAAGGCTCATGAGAAACGCTTGAAAAGCCTCAATCTTGAGCAAGAGCATGAGTTCTTAAAGAATCAATGAATGATCTCCGCAAAAAAAGTTCTTCTTATTGCCAAGCGTTTACTCTTATCCACTTACATGCCTCAAGTCAAGTCTAACAAGAAAGATTCTTCCTCTAGTAGTAACAATGATCATGCTAAATCCAATATTGTTGCTTCTAGTAGTTCTCTTGATTCCACTAATGATTCTCTTAGCCAAGTTACACTTGAGCAAGAAAATAGCTTATTGAAGGGAATTATAGAGAAAGGAGTGTACAAAAGCCTTGCCGGGAGTAAGCAATTCGAGGAAATTGTGCGCAAGCAAGGAATGCACCGGAAGAATCAAGGTGTTGGTTTTGAACGAAAGTTCAATGCCAATGGAGTTGAGTGGGAAGAAGATCAATACCCCAAGACAAAGTTTGTTCCTCAACAAGAGAAGTATGATACTTCTTTCAAGGGGACACAAGCTCAAGATGATCTTCCACCACAAGACTACAAGCAAAAAGGCAAGGACCAGCTTCAAGAGGAAATTGACGCATTTGAAGAAGCTCCTAAGACTTTATTCAAGTGGATTCCCAAGACTCTCTTCAGTTCCACTTCATCAAGTATGACTACAACTCCAAGGATTCCCATCAAGATGATGTGGACCCAAAAGAAGAAGAACTAGAGAGTTATTGGTGACTCCGCCAACATACTTTCACTCTTATCATTTGGCAAGAACAAGTGCAATCAACTTCCACATTGCACTAGTTCAAGGAGTCACAAACCCTCGTGTTGGTAAGACAAGGGACAAGGTAACCTAAGAGTTTTCATGGCATCATCTTGTGTGTGCATCACTCCTATGTCTATGGATATCCTTGTTTGTTCCTTGTGGACTAACCCATGTAGGTATTGAAACTTCAATTCACTCAAATGGATAGCTCCAAGTGATCTACATCAACATTTATCATCCACATCTTCAACATCTACATGAAGTCATCATCGACAAAACCCAAGGTTAGTTCATCCCTCTTAGGGGGGATATCACATCTAGGGGGAGCTCTACTCTAAGACTTGAGCTAAAGCAACTCTAAAGATGTGAACAAAACAATGCTTTATGTAAAAGTGGGTAACCCCACTGAGCTTAAAACGATGAGTATGACCTACGATCAGTGTTCACTTGAACTCCTAAGTCAATATACTCATATAATAGATGACCTAGTCATCGCAAATGCTTGATAGATGCTAGATTGGTTGTGCATTGCCTTGCCACATATTTCATTTGCCATCTTATTGTGTGAGCATGCTGGTTGCATATTTTACTCATTCGAGGACATCCACTTGTTGTTTTGATTGTTTGGCTTTATTTCTTTTGCAAGTGGATGGACAAGAATGCCTAAGAACCTCCTCTAGCTATCTATGCTTTTCTCGTCTCAAACTCTATTCATGCTGCATCACAAAATTTGATCAAGTCAGATTCGAACCACTCTGTGTGAGGAGCGCTCGGAGTCCCCGATTCGTCATAGACTTAAACTTCCAAAACCTCTTTATGATTCTCGGTCTGACCGATACTCCACTTTCGGTCCTACCGAGATCATTAAGTTGATCTAGGTTTTCGATCTCGGTGCAACCGATTTGAACCTTTCGGTCACACCGAGTTTCAGTAACTGCACGCAGTTATGAATCTCGGTGCCACCGAGTTGTTCCACTCGGTCACACCGACAGGGTCGGGCTATATATAGTCACGGGCAAAATTTGGAAATTTCTCCGAACCCCTTCACCCGCGCGATAGCCTGCTCTGCCCTCGAGGTCTCCGGATCGTCTCGCCGCCAGCAGCCCAGTCGCTGGTTCCATCGCCGTCAACGGGAATTTCTGCCCCGCGTTTGCCCCGTAGCAAGTCCCCGCCGAATAGGGTTATGACTTGATCTTTGTGCTATTCCTCAATCTGATTCCTAGCACAATTGTGATGATATTTGAATTCTTGCCACGATTGAAACTTCTATCCCAGTCCAAAACGCTCATAGATTAGGTTTGATCGAAAATTCTAGGTTTAGGTTCCGCGAAACATCCTCGGACCCACCGAGTTGAAAAACTCGGTCCCACCGATTTGGCCTTATGCCATTGCACAAGTAGAACTCGGTCTGACCGAGAATTACTTATCGGTGTGACCGATTTTTGAACTCAGTGAAACCCTAGCAGTCTCGGTGCTACCGAACTGTGACTCGGTCCTACCGAGTTCACTAGTTTAGGTTCCAAAACTGCTTCGGTATCATCGAGTTTGAAAATCGGTAGATCCAAGATGATTTCATTGGGAAACTAAAACTAAGTTTTTGGATCATTCTTTTTGCAAAAATCTCTGCATTTTGTGATGCTCATCCACTCTATCTCCTCTATAATCTATTCACAGGGTCAGCAGTCAGTTTGCATCATGTCAGACCAGAGTGACAGCCAAAACTTGTCAGAGGAGCAAGTGCAGTTGAGTGAGGGCACTAGCCCCTCAAGTTCCTCAGATGATGGCAGCAGGAGCACACCCAGCAACCTGCCTAAAGCTGCCACGAGACAAAGGAAGAAGAAAACCTCAGATTCTGAAGATGAGGACTATGTGGCAGAGGAAGAGGCTACTTCCAAGAGAGTTGAGCCAGCTCAACGCTCAAAGCCAGGCCTGAAAATCAAAAGGCCAGCAGGCAGGCAGCCCATGTCAAAGGCTAGAGCCTCAACTGAGAAGCCTGCTCCCATTGAGCCCGTTGCAGATGAGGGCAAGAAGAGGAAAGAGAGAGTGAAGAAGACTGTGGGTAGAGTGCTTGGGAAGGCCTCCATCATGGTAGAAGAGGAGGAGGAAGAAGAGGCAGCTGCACCAGCGCCCAAGGCAGCCAAACTTATGGGAGATGCCATAAGGTCAGGGGGAGCTGCATCCAAGCCCAAGGAAGCACCTAAGGCTGCATCTAAGCCTAAAAGTGCACCAAAGAGAAACACAAGAAGCATCCCAGCCACTGAGAAGAACAAGGCCCCAGTGCTTGAGACTATCGCAGAGGAAGAGGAAGAGAGTGTCCTTCGGAAGCTCAAGCTCAAGATCCCAGACCACAACGATGCTCATCCTGTGGCTGAGGATATGAAAGCTCAGGAGAGACTCAGCCTCAGGAAATGGAGAGAAGCAGATCCATATGCTTCTAGGTAGGACTGCAGTGGACTACAGGTTTCATACCAAGAGCAACAGGATTTTCTATAAGACAGTGCTAACTTGACAAGAAGCAATTGTATGTGAACATGGATGGTCGAACTGGACCTATATCAAAGGATAATGAAGAGTACTACCCAGGAGTCAGGACAGCTTCAAGGGCTGTTGGAGTAGAGACTTTGTTGGGCAGAAGCTCACAAAGTGGAACGAGGAACTCATCATGCAGTTCTACTCCACAGCTCACTTTTATCCAGATGGGAGGATTACATGGATGTCTGAGGGTACGAGGTACCACTCTACTGTTGAGGAATGGGCGAAGCTGATCAATGCCCCAGAGGAGCAAGCAGATGACTTGGACATTTATGCCAAGAAAAAGATGGACCACAACTCCATGTCCAACATGTACAAGGAGATTCCGAATGAAGCACTTGACACGTTCAAGTTTGGCTCAGTGCATTATCTGCTATCAGGATTGCCTACGATCAACTGGATCCTTAGGCACACCCTTCTGCCCAAGTCTAGAGATCACAAGATGATCAGAGGTCACGCGATCAATTTGCTTCATGTTTTTGACGTGCCTCAAAAATTCAAAGTCATGAGCCTTATAGTGGAAATGATCAAAAGGACTGCGGCAGATCAGAAGAGGAGCTGTGGATATGCCCCTCAGATTCAGGAGCTCATCAACTCCAAGATGGGCACGGGCGTATATTTGTTGGATAAGGAACACCTGCCCATCCGTCCAGATTTCGAGAAATGAAGTTGTTATGACTGAGAATGAACCATCATCTGCCATGCACAAGCTCAGAAGGAGAAGGCGAAGAAGGAGAAAGCTGCCAGGATGCCTACTCAAGCGGAGGCATCTGATTACTTCCTGAAAACCAAACAAGAGCAGCTCAGTTACTTGATTGCGTCCACCCTGCGGATTGAGCAGAGTATAGCCACCCTGACTCAGAACCAGGCGAGTTTAGAGAGGATCATGGAACAGAGGTTCTATGACTTGGACATCAAGGTGACAGAGATACAGACTGCCGTGGAGCAGCTCCAGGAGGACATGAATGAGAGGAGAGGCAGGACCACGACTGATGCTTTTGCGAGGGTGCCACGAGGTCCGAGGTCGTCTGCACTGCCAGTTGCTGACACCAGAGCTACAACGTCTGCACCAGCCACAGCCTCAGTTCCACCAGCTCCAGCATCCACTTCAGCCTCGACTCCGACCACGTCTACCGAAGGCTTCGTCCTTGGAGTGCTCCGGACTCCACCACCACCTGAAGATCAAGCCTGAGCGTCGATCTAGTGCTATGCATTTTCTAGGAACTTTTTGGTAACTTGTTGCCAAAGGGGGAGAAGATGTATAGATCATAGGCTTCGAGAGAGAGAGTGTTGCTTTTCTCTCTTGCTTTATTTGGTGGTTTTTTCGAACTTTGTTTGCTTTGTGTGAGATACTACGTCATTATTTGTGAGACATCGATGATCATGTGTTTGATCATAAGCTACACTTAATGTTTGCTTAATGCTTGCTTAAATATTATCATTCTATCTATCATTTGTGATCATTCATTATTCTTGGTGATGAGTGCATGTATTTCATTCTTATCATTTTTTGAGCGCTCCACCAAGATGTATGTGACATGGAAGAGTAACCCATAACTCTAATTCTTTGTGCATTTGCAGTCCAAAGCAAATTTTAAATATGCACAAATTTAGGGGGAGCTCTTACTTATCACATACCTCTCAAAGCGACGATATATTTCATGCTTATTATCATTTGTCGAAGCTTTGATCTATATGTTGTCATCAATTACCAAAAAGGGGGAGATGAAAGTGCAACTATCCCTAGGTGGTTTTGGTAATTCATAACAACATATAGCTCATTGAGCTAATGCTATTCCAAGATGATTATTTCAGGAAAGCTCAATGATTGGCATGGCATGGATGTGAAAGTGGAACCCTCAAAATGCTAAGGACAAAGGATTGGCTCAAGCTCAAAAGCTCAAGACTCTTCATTTTATATTTTAGTGATCCAAGATCACATTGAGTCTTTAGGAAAAGCCAATACTATCAAGGAGGGATGAGGTGTTGCTTAATGAGCCTCTTGCTTCATGTGCTTAGTGATATGCTCCAAAACCCTCAACTACTTTCCCATACCACATATGACCTAAACCTAAGCCAAACTCGGTCCTACCGATTCTTCCTATCCGGCGCCACCGAGTTTCACTTGTCATTAGCCACTGCCAAACCCTAGCAATTCGGTTCTACCGATAAGGATCTCGGTCTCACCGGAGATGGGTTGCAAACTCTCTGTTTCCCTTTCGTAACTTTTCGGTCCCACCGAAAGAGCGAATCGGTCCCACCGAGATTGCAATGTAAACTCAGTGTTTCCCCTTTGTAACTTTTCGGTCTCACCGAGTTCCACTCGGTCTCACCGAAAGAGCAAATCGGTCCCACCGAGTTTGCCTGACCAACTCTCTGGTTAGCTAATTACCAAATTCGGTCTCACCGAGTTTGTGTAATCGGTCTCACCGAGATTACGTTATGCCCAAACCCTAACCGAATCGGTCCTACCGAGTTGCATGTCAGTCCCACCGAAAATCTCTAACGGTCACTAGGTTTACATTTTCGGTCCGACCGAGTCATTGATTCGGTCCCACCGAGATTGGAAAACTGTGTGTAACGGTTGGATTTTGTGTGGAGGCTATATATACCCCTCCACCTCCTTCTCATTCGAGAGAGAGCCATCAGAACACACACACCATTCCAACTCATATGTTCTGAGAGAGAACCACCTACTCATGTGTTGAGACCAAGACATTCCATTCCTACCATAAGAATCTTGATCTCTAGCCTTCCCAAGTTGCTTTCCACTCAAATCTTCTTTCCACCAAATCCAAATCCTATGAGAGAGAGTTGAGTGTTGGGGAGACTATCATTTGAAGCACAAGAGCAAGGAGTTCATTACCTACACACCATTTGTTACTTCTTGGAGAGTGGTGTCTCCTAGATTGGCTAGGTGTCACTTGGGAGCCTCCGACAAGATTGTGGAGTTGAACCAAGGAGTTTGTAAGGGCAAGGAGAGTCGCCTACTTCGTGAAGATCTACCGCTAGTGAGGCAAGTCCTTCGTGGGCGATGGCCATGGTGGGATAGACAAGGTTGCTCTCTTCGTGGACCCTTTGTGGGTGGTTGCTTCTTCGTGGACCCTTCGTGGGTGGAGCCCTGTGTGGACTCGCGCAACCGTTGCCCTTGGGTGGAGCCCTGTGTGGACTCGCGCAACCGTTACCCTTCGTGGGTTGAAGTCTCCATCAACGTGGATGTAGGATAGCACCACCTATCCGAACCACGGGAAAAACATCCGTGTCTCCAATAGCGTTTGAATTCTCCAAACCCTTCCCTTTACATTCTCGCAAGTTGCATGCTTTACTTTCCGCTGCCTATACTCTTTGCATGCTTGCTTGAATTTGTGATGATTGCTTGACTTGTCCTAAAATAGCTAAAATCCTGCCAAGAACTAAAATTGGGAAAAGGTTAAGTTTTTATTTGGTCAAGTAGTCTAATCACCCCCCTTCTAGACATACTTTCGATCCTACAAGCGCGCCGGGCCTTGGAGTTCGTCAAGGCGTGGTATCCGGGGCTGGATCTAGACCGGCTGGCGATACTCCGGTTAGAGGCCCAACCGGAGCTGGCAGCCGCGGAAGATGCCCTCGTCAAGCTTGCCGCGGTGATCGCTGAGTACACCGACACCAGCGTCTTCGTCCCTGAGCGGTCTGAAGACAGCGAGGAGGTACCGCCGGAGTGGTTTGGAATGAACCCAGACTACGGCGAGGACTCGGCGGAGGTGATCAGCTCCAGCGTCGAGGAGGAAGGCGAGGTGGAGGACGGAGGCGAAACGGAGGCACCAGAAGTCGGGGCAGACGACCAGCCTCAGCTCGACCGCGCCTTCAACAACGAGCCGCGTGCGACCGAGCCGACTGCCGCCGGAGGCGTTCAAGCCGAGACTGCCCGGCCGGCCGCCCCAATGCCTGACGCTGCCGCCTCCTCCAACCCTCCGAATCCGTCTGCCGCATCTTAGGCTGCCGCTTTATCTTTATTTTATCTGCTTTAGTAGTCTTGAAGAACTTGTTAATTTGCACAATTCCACCCGCGGGGTGTATTTTGAACTTCTGCTCGAAGATTCTGCCAAGGGCCTATGCTATGTAAATATTTATTCAAATTCTATCTTTTCTTGCTCATTGCTCTTTTGGCTTTTTTCCTTTGCCGCTTTCCCTTAGTTGCCTGTCTTGCCAGTCGGATAGCCGCTCTGCGGACTGGATCAAATGCTTGGCTACTTTGAGAAGGCAAGTACTTAGCCATTTTAGAGCTTTTTAGCAAGTTGATTAGAAGGCGGTGAGCCGACTGCTTAATAGTCGGTTTGTGAAAAGAAAAAAGGAAGGCTGGAAGCCGGCTTAAGCTATGTTTTATGCTTTGAGTCCTTAGCCATTTTTCATGCGAGCGCCCATTCTACCTTACTCCTGCCCACCGTACAGTCGCTCTGCAAGCTGTGGCTTCTGACAGGAGATGGCTTAGGCGCCACACACTACTTGTCCGGCTGCATGAAGCATTTCATAGTGCAAGGCAGCAAGTCCCCGGGCTGACCTGTCGAGCCCGGTGCCAAGCGGCATAACAAAGAGTAACATACTCGTAGGCATAACTTTTATCATATAGACAAAAGAGGGCAGTCCCCGAGCTCGTCTCGGGGGGCCCGAAGTCTTGGTACTTTAATACAAAAGGTAGCGTGGTACATACGACATCAACTGTAAAATATTCGGAGGAGATTTGCATTCCATGGCCACTCTGTCTCTTTGCCGGAGTCGTCCCTCTTTCGTGCTCGGGGCTTCTGAGCGTCAATCAGGTGGTAGGAGTCGTTGCCCAGCACTTTGCTGATGATGAAAGGGCCTTCCCAAGGTGCCGACAGCTTGTGCTAGTGAAGTTGCGGACGAATGCTTCGGTGAAGTCGACCCAGATGTTGATGCTGCGGGGGTTCAGGCTGTTCAGCCATGTCCGGGCCGTGCCCTGGAGCATGAGCGGAACGTATTTTACAGCGACACGCTTGTTGCCATTCGCTATGCTGATAGCCGTGGAGTAGTCGACTAGCCAGTCTTCCGGCTTCACGGAGCCGGTGTACTTGGGCGTGTCTCGTGGGAGCGTGAACCCTCTGGGAAAGGGCTCGTCTCGAATGCGGGGCCCGAAACAAGGCGGACCCAACTCGTCTTCTTCTTCCAGCGCCAGGGATCGGTGAAGCCGGTCGATCCGGTGGCGATCGTATTTCTCCCCGACTCCCTCTCGGAGGCCAAGGCGGTCGCCAAGAGTCGGATGATCAACAGGAAGCAGGGAGACTCGCCTTTCCTTGCGAGGAGGAGGGGGCGGATAGTCGTCCCGTCGTTCCACTGCTCTCGGGCGGCCGTCTCGGTCGCGCTCTATGGTAATGTGAGTCCGACTGTGGCTGACAGTTGGATCCTTGTCCTTTCTTCCTCGGGCGCCGCCAGTCGGCGTCCGAGACGTCGCGCCTTGGTCTCGACGAAGGTCGTCGTTTTGCTGCTGTGGCGCCTCTGTGCGGCAGCCGGCCTCATTCTGCGCGGCAGCCGCGTCGAGGAGCCGCTGGACTCGCTCCATCATCAGGCGGCGCTCTTCGCCCTCAAAATTGTCCAGCTCATCCGCCGCCGCCTGGGCGGCTAAAATGTTCTCCGCAGGTGTAGCGTACACAGGGCGACTTGCCCCGAACAGGTTGGCGATGGCTACGCCGCGCTGCTGGACCGTGCCAAGGCGGCTGGGCCCAGCTGGGGCTGGCGAGCCACCAACAGCGCGATCCATCTCTCGCTGGTAGGCTTCTGACAAGCGTCTCATGCTAGCCAGCTTCCTCGCGCCTTCGACGAGCTGAAGGCGGCGCGCCTCCAACGTCTCCGCATCAGCGTCTTCAGGAATGGGCGCAGTCAGGTCTTGTAGTGCCGCGCCAAGCGGATCATGCGCTCCTCCGTCGGGGAGCTCGTCATGACTGATGACGAGTACCTCGGTGATGGTGCTTCCGTCGCTCTCCGCACGAGGGAGAGGCTCGTCGTAGACCACCACATTAGTGGGGAACGTGTCGAGCGACGCGGTGTCGGAGTCGACCAGCATCGGGTCGGTGGAACCTACAGACTCCAAGTCTACGGCAGGCCCGCCAGCGACGTGGAGTTGATCGAGGAGGCCCGCGAGGAGGCTCTCGGAGCCGCCCGTGCCTGCGTCGGATGCAGGTTCGTCGGAGATGCGAACCTCACCGACAAGTTCGGCGAGGCGGCTAGCGGCGCAGGCAATCTCGACGCCGTGCAGTGCGTCGGTGCAAACTCCGTCTAGCGTGCCTGGCTGGCTGCGCTCGCCAGGGAGGAAAAGGGTTCCCGCCCAGAACAGGTCTCCGGACGATGGTGCACCAGGCCCCACGGTGGGCGCCAAATGTCGGGGGTTGGGTGCGACATATGCCAAAGGATGGCTTATCATGGTGGGGGCGAGTAGAACATTGCCGGTGCCTGGAAACGGGATGAGGCGTAGACATGCACACCGGCGAATCTTACCCAGCTTCAGGGCTCTTCGGGGAGATAACACCCCTACTGCTGCTCTGCGGGGTTTCCGCATGATCACTATGGCAAAGTGTTTACACGATTGCTCCTTGAGCTGTTCCTTGGAAGTAGGAGAGGGCAAGGGTAGCTCTCTCCCTCCTATATGATTTGGTCTAGAGCTAATGGGTTCCAACCCTTTGCATGGGTGCCCTGGGGGTTTATATAGGCCTACCCCCAGGGGTACAATGGTAATCCGGCTGGACGCGGGCCCAGCCGTCAGTGCCTCTGGCCTCCGTCTTCTCCGCCGACTGCTGGGGCCCGCCGACTAGTGGGCCTTGCCGACTGGCTAGGTACGGAGCCGACAGGCCGCGTCCGCCGCGGGCGGGTCTTGCCGGCTGCTGATTACTGTAGCCGTGCTTCTAATGACGTGAGCTTCGTCATGGAGTCGTGGCAACAGCCCGCCGCTTGGCGGGAGATTACTATTGCCACTCTCCATCACATCTGCTTAATGGCGCGTGGGTCCCAGGGGAGGAGCCGGCCGACTCTCGGGGGTCGACTCCCGACGGGTCCGACTTGTGGCGCACTGGCCGTCTTCTGGGATCCCGCTGGCCGGTGGGACCCGCCGCCCAAAGGTCGTATAGATAAGCTGTCATGGGCGCAAGATTCGGTCCACCGGTGCTGATGTCAGGGCCAGCATGGCTACAGTGCCACGCCGCACAGAGATCTCCGCGGGTACGGCGTACTGTGGCCATGCCTGCCTTTGGAAAGGGGTGGGAGTGGGCTTGACTGTAGCCACTCCCCGTCCCGTCTCTCTTAATGAGGACATGGGGTTTTTGTTGGAGTCGTGGGCCGACTCCTCAAGGCCGGCTTCTCTGGAAGTCGCCAGTCAGGATTCGGCTTATCCTGAAGTCGTCCCCGGGACTCGGCCGCGAGTGGGCAGTCGGTCGCCTTGCCGCCGACTTCCAGAAGGCGGCTCTTCGTCCAGGGGTCTTGAGGGGCGCAGCCTGCCCCGATGTCTTGAAAGGTTCTGGGGCTAGGCTTAGCCTACCCGTGGCCCATTACTCTGACACTCTGTTCTGATTTAAATATTGTTATTTATTTACTAGAAAATTGAGATCTGAAGAATATAACAGTGACAACTAGGACCCACTTATTAGAACCTGACAACCGAGTCCCATCTCACTAGTGGGCCTATCTTCTGAAAAAAATAAAATCAAAAACTTTGGAGCAAGAAAGTCCATGCCCTAGAAAATAAAAAGGCCAAATTGTTGGGCCAGGCCCATGTATCTAGAGAAAATTAACAGAAAAATATACAGTAAAAAGGCTAAATTGTTGGGCTCGGCCCATGTAAAACGCCGAATCGGACCGGGCTGATTCTTGTGCCACATCAGCTTGCCACACTGGATGCCTACGTGGCCTGAGGAGGTTACTAGTGACCAAAAAATTGGTCGTGGAACCAACGACCTTTTACATATCACAAAGAAGGTCACTAATTTCAGTTTATGACAGCCAGCTTTTGACCTTCTGTTTTTGGTCACAAAAAGGTCGCAAATGAAAAACTATGACCTTTCAGCGGCCAATAGTGAGGGTCACAAGTTGACATATTTCTTGTAATGATATTTCATGCTATAATTGGTATGATGCTGGAATATGCGATTCAGTGGAAAACTCATATGCACGTGTGAAATGATAAACGGTAAAACAATAGGTTCCCGGTGACGCCTCTAAGACCGGCTTAAGTGTTTTTGGTGATCATTTTCTGCATCTTAGGATATCGTTAACTGTAACGATAATCGTAATACAACATTGAGGGTATGACGTTAGAAGAACGATCATATTGAATCGACCCAATACTTGTCTGTTATACTATGTGATCATATCGTCTGAAATCATCTGTTATAACACGGAGTGTTAGCATGTGTTTTAGTTCCTCAGACCACGAGAGTGTCTCGGTCACTTCCTACTGGACGGTGGGCTTTGGGGTTGCTCAAACGTCATCTGTAACAAGGTGATCATAACGACAACTTTCAGGCTCACCGGAAAGTTTGACAAGTGGCCAAACAGCTCAAGAGTGGGATTTGCTCCTCCGACGATGGAGAGATATTCTTAGGTCCCTCTTGGTGTGACTGCATCCTTCATCGTATGGCTGGACACTAGTGACTACATCACGAGGATGCCGGAACACGTCAACGAGAAAGAAGAACAAAACCGGTAACGGGAGCAACAACATAGTGAGCATGGTGATGACTCTAGAGGATACCGATGCACACCGGGTTTTGTAAAGTATCGCGAAGCAAAGGGAACATCACATGATAACCAAAGGTTCACTCGAATATCCTTTGTGTAATCATAGGGACCGATATGGTTGTCTGCGGTTCCACTATCGGTCATTGAACGAAGGGGTTTCGTTCATGTCTATGGTTCCCGAACCTACGGGGTCGCAAGCATAAGGTAATCATGATCTTCTGAGTGTTAGTAGGATGTGAGTGATGAGAATATATTTGTGTAATTGTTTCATTAATATCCGGAATAGTTCCGAGAGGTTCCGAAAGCGTTTCAGGGTCACCGAAAGGGTTTTGGTGAATATCGGGTATTACTGATTAATATATATATATAGGTGGAAAACATTTCCGGGGATGTTAAATTATATAATGCTCTAAAAATGCTTAGAACAAATATATATTTAATTTAATATCAACGGGTCTAAAAAGGCCAAGATGTGGAAGGAAACTTGGGCCACAAGGGCCCAAGTGGAGTAGGCATCTCCCTTCCCTAAGGAAGGGGGGCGAATCCTACTAGGGGAGGAGGCTTTCCCTCCTTGGTGGCAGTCCTCCTCTTCCCCTCCAACCTATATATACTAGAGGATTTCCACCTTTTGAACAACACAAGTTTTGGGTGCCTCTTCTAGTTGATCTAGTTCTAGTTCTAGTTCTCTCTAATCCTCATAATAGAGAAGCCATGTGCGGTTCTTTTCTTATCCCTCTAATTCTTCGGCGACGATTAGCTCTGGACGGCGAAGCGCTGCCAAATCGTGTGAAGCATGTACGCTTGTAATCTGTAGAGAGGTCGTGCTTTCGGTCTTCCCTTTAGGGGATGGTTCATAAAGCAGTTCAAGGGATCGCTCATCTACAGTTCAAGGGGCTTCAAGTACGATCTACACCGACATGGTCTTCTTCCGTGCAACTCGATGATGGTAACGATCGTGATCACAACCTGTTATGCATCTTCATATTGATCTTGGGTGTGCGTAGGCGCACTTTTTTTTGGTTTTCTACTACGTTTCCCAATACTTAAGCATACAAATAGCGAGTACTACGATAGACTCCTACAGACACACTACTCATCATCATCAGTATCATGCAAGAGCATGTTCTAGTCAATGTCATCATACTAAATGTTGAATCAGCCTTAATCATCCTTGAGGGGCCTACCTCGTCCTCCTTGTTGATCGCCCTCTCGAGAGCGAGAAATACGCCTACTTAGCGAAAGGCGGTGTGGCGGTATTTCGATCGCGCATGATAGGGAGACAACTGCGATAGATTCACGACGAGGTGACGGGGGAATGTGGTGTTGAATGACCAAAATGATAGATCCGGGCATGGTGGTCCTCGATCCGACACCTGTAGGGATGGGGCTGCCGGGATTGGACAGCGACAGGGTGCCCGCTTGTGCGAGTGGACATGCAGGGATGCGGCTCAAGGAGGCGGACAGAACAGTTGGATCCGATGAGGTGGTGGTGGCATCGGTGGTTCACAACGGTGCAAAATAGGGTGGCGGTGGTAGGGTGTCCAGAACCAGCAGCGGCGCCGACGTGGCAGGGAAAGCCGCCACGTGGTAAAACTTCAGTCAACGGTTGCATCTGCGTGCCGCATGGTTGGGGATTTGCGGCAATCACGCGATTGTTATATATTTGCGGCACTTGGGGCCAAAATTTTGGGTTGCGCTAAAAATGCATCAATATTTGGAGATACATCATGTGCCGGAGCATTGCTTTGTGGTCCAAATGCTAAGAAGCAGTTTTGTAGCTTTTGGCGTATTAGGACATCTCCAACAAGCTGTATCAAATTTTGTTGGTACAATGTGACGCCCATGTAGTTAAGCTACAGTAAACCTCTGTTAATGATGCCACGTCACGATGGTTACTGTTGCTAATCTCGTGTTAGTTCGAAACCGATTCAAATTCAAAATCAAGTCAAACGGTAAAATTTTCAAATGTTAAAACTAAAATGTTCAAAATGGGGCAAATAAATCCAAAGTCATAATGGTGGAGGAACCACATTTTATTAAAAGGATTAAAAGCACTAAAATGATTTAAACAGTAGCGAAACAACTATTTGAACGACTTTGGTATTTTATAAAATACTAAACTAATTTATATCAGGGTAAAACTTTTTATAGTAGTGGATTGTTCTGAAACATTATTTTAGGGGCTATAGATATATTTTACTAAATTAAAATTAATGTGTAACTAAAATAAAACAGAAAAGAAAAACATGAAAAGAAAAAAAAGAGGAATAAAACAACGCCCCCACTGGGCCACTCGGCCCAGTTGGCCACCACCGCCCGCATGGGCCGGCCCACCCGCACCCCTTATCCCCTCACCCCCCCGCAAACCCTAACCACCCACACCCCCACTCGCTCCCTCCCCCTCCCCCCGATCCAGTTCTGGATCGGGATCGGGCCGACGCCCCGTGCCCCCCCATGACGCTGGCGCCCCGTCCCCATCGCCAATCCCGCTGCCCGTCGCCCCACCTCGCCGGCGTAGAAGGCCACCCCACGCCACGGCCACCTTCTCGCGGCTCCTTGCCATGCTCCGACCCTCCCGCATCGCCAACCTCCTCCCTCGCACCCCGCGTCGGACGCCCTTGCCAGAGACCGGTCGTCTCCTCGCAGCACGCCATCGCCTCGAGCACCCAGGCCTCCTTCTTGCCCGCGCGCCTGCCGCGCCGGGGCTAGGCCCACCGACTTGGCACTCGTTGGCCGTCACCCATCCCGGCCGCCTCATCATAGCCGCACCTTGCCGTCATCGCGCCACCACGCCTTGGAGTCGCCCCGGCACCGTTGCTCGTCCCCGTCCTCCTCCCCAAATGCTCCATCGAGCCTCGCCGCCCGTTCCCCTGCAACATGGGGTGAGGACCTCCTCCGTCTCCCCCTCTGCTCCCGTCACCAGATCCAACCGCACCTGTCGTTCGCGCCATGGTCCTGCTGCCATCCCTGATGGCCATCGGCCCCGTGCTGCTTCGCCATGGCAACGACCCGCTATCCGCACACGGCCGCTTCCTCCTCCCTGCGCCGCGACTGGACCGGCACCCCGCTCGCGCCCCCTGCCATCTCGGCCAACCACTGCGCTCGCCGACGCCGTGCCTAACCCGCGCGTAGCCTCGCCGGCCCTGCCTGCTGCGACCTTCTGCTGCTTGCTCCGTCGCGGCCTTGCGCAGCCCCGCTGCTCGCCGTCCACAGCTGGCTCGTCGTGGTTGTGCTCCGGCGAGCCACCCGACCGCAGCCCCGCGCCCCAGCCTCAAGCTTTGGCTCAGCCGCGCCGGCGCTGCCCCTATCCTTCTGCCGCGGCTCCCACCAGACGCATGCAGCGCCCATTCGGGTGTGCCCGACGCCTGACCCACTATGGCCCCTAGGGCCAATGATATGTGGGTCCGCCCCCTCTGAAACGTTAAAAAAAGATATAAAAAATAAATACTTAAAAATAAATAGTTAATAATTAAAATAAATAAATAATTAATTAAGTTAATTAATCCTAATTAACTAATCTAATTAACTAGTTAGTTTAATTAAACAGTAATTAGATTAGTTAAACCCTAATTAGACTAAACAGTCAATGACGAACGGGACCCACATGTCAGGTTGACCAGGTCAACTGCTAACATCATGATGACGTCAGCAAACACTATTCTGGATAATGTTGCATTAAAATAATTAAATAAATCATAAAAATGATTTATTCCTTTTAAAATTAATATAAAATAAACCGTAGCTCGGATGAAAAAACTTTGTACATGAAAGTTGCTCAGAATGATGAGACGAATCCGGATACGCAGCCCGTTTGTCCGCCATGCATCCTTAGCATAGCAAACACGCAACTTTCCCCCTCCGGTTCATCTGTCCGAAAACGCGAATAACCGGGGATAATTTCCCGGATGTTTCCCCACTTCACTGGTACCACCTCTTACCACGTTAGGGCACCCCTAGCACTGCTACTTGTCATGTCATGCATTGTCATGCATTTTTTTGCATTATATTTATTGTTACTTCCCCCTTTTCTCTCACTATACACCGAGACCGACGCCGCTGCTAGCCTGCTACCCAGTTCCACTACGGTGTTGACGACCCCTCCTTCTTGTCTGAGCAACCAGGCAAGCCCCCCCTTTGATCACCAGATATCGCCTACTCTTCTCTCTACTTATTGCATTAGAGTAGTGTAGCATGTTACTGCTTTCCATTAATCCTATTCTGACGCATAGCCTGTCATTGTTGCTACAACTGTTGATACCTTACCTGCAATTCTACATGCTTAGTATAGAAGGCTAGTGTTCCATCAGTGGCCCTACACTCTTGTCCGTCTGCCATGCTAATACTACTGGGCCGTGATCACTTCGGGAGGTGATCACGGGCATATACTATATACTTTACACTGTTACATTACCTGTGGTACTGTTCGGAGATGGGGGCTGAAGGGGCAGGTGGTTCCACCCAGGTAGTGGTGGGCCTGGGTTCCCGACGGCCCCCGACTGTTACTTCGTGGCGGAGCGACAGGGCAGGTTGAGACCACCTAGGAGAGAGGTGGGCCTAGCCCTGGTCGGCGTTCGCGGACACTTAACATGCTTAACGAGATCTTGGTATTTAATCAGAGTCTGGCTATTGGACTATACACACTAACCATCTACGCGGGGACAGTTATGGGCACTCGATGTCGTGGTATCAGCCGAAGCCTTCGTGACGTGAGCGACTGAGCGGCGCGCGCCGGGTTGGACCGCGTAACACAACTTCCTTTGTAATGGAGGTTGCTAGGTCTGCTCACCGGCCACGTACGCAACATGCAGGTGTGTCATGGGCGATGGGCCCAGACCCCTGCGCCATAGGATTTAGACCGGCGTGCTGACCTCTCTGTTGTGCCTAGGTAGGGCTGCGACGTGTTGATCTTCCGAGGCCGGGCATGACCCAGAAAAGTGTGTCCGAACAAAGGGGATCAAGCGTGTTGGGAAATGTGGTGCACCCCTGCAGGGAAGTTAATCTATTCGAATAGCTGTGATCTTCGGTAACAGGACGAATTGGAGTTGTACCTTGACCTTATGACAACTAGAACCGGATACTTAATAAAACACACCCTTCCAAGTGCCAGATACAACCCGGTGGTCGCTCTCTAACAGGGCGACGAGGAGAGGATCATCAGTTAGGGTTATGCTATGGGATGCTACTTGGAGGACTTCAGTATACTCTCTTCTACATGCTTCAAGACGGAGGCTGCCAGAAGCGTAGCCTTCGATAGGACTAGCTACCCACCTCTTATTCCAGCATTCTGCAGTTCAGTCCACATATGATAGCCTTATTCCATTTGATACCAATGCATACATATGTAGTGTAGCTCCTTACTTGCGAGTACTTTGGATGAGTACTCACGGTTGCTTTGCTCCCTCTTTTCCCCCTTTATATACCCGATTGCTGCGACTAGACGTTGGAGCCTAGGAGCTAGACGTCACCGTCGACGATGACTACTACTGCTCGGGAGGTGCCTACTACTATGTGCAGCCCGCTGACGACGACCATGAGTAGTTTAGGAGGATCCCAGGCAGGAGGCATGCGCCTCTTTCGATCTGTATCCCAGTTTGTGCTAGCCTTCTTAAGGCAAACTTGTTTAACTTATGTCTGTACTCAAATATTGTTGCTTCTGCTGACTCGTCTATGATCGAGCTCTTGTATTCGAGCCTTTGTGGCCCCTGGCTTATAATATGATGCTTGTATGAGTTATTTTATTTGTAGAGTTGTGTTGTGATATCTTTCCATGAGTCCCTGATCTTGATCGTACATATTTGCGTGTATGATTAGTGTAAGATTGAATCGGGGGCATCACAAGTTGGTATCAGAGCCGACTGCCTGTAGGAATCCCCCTTCGACACTCCTTGGCTGAAGTCGAGTCTAGTCATTGCAAAACTTTTACTAACATGGCTGTGCGGCTTACGGGCCCATGTCGCCATTGGGTGGTACTAGGATATTTTATTCCTCGACCTATACTCTGGGACTCTGACATCTCTTCTATTCGGGTTAAATGAATTTACTAAAACTCTAACATTAGGTTCTCGTAAATACTTTCTCCTGGAGAGCTCCTTCAGTCCAGATGATCGCTGGCTGCACCAGAATATTTTGAAGATACTCTCTGATGTTTCCCCGAGACCCTTGTGCCCTTCGCCGTTGCATTTCCATACCACCGATAAATCCCTATGGAAAGCTACATACATTTGTCGTCCATAACTTCTTTTCTAATTGTTGTTGTTATTACAAGATACCCTGAAATACTCCGGATATTCCAAGAATCCTTTGTGTCTACTGCCTTGTGGCTCCTATTCCTCATGAATACATGTATGGATAATTTCTCGCACTTACCAAGTATCCACTCATCCCAGTTGATTCATGTATTTCACAAAGGTCTTCGAAATACTATTCGATCTTCCGAAAATCCTCAGCAGCTTATTGCTCTTGAAATTCTTTGCTTGCTTGTGTTATGGTTAATCCCATAAGTATAGTAATCTTATTGGCATTCTTAGACACCGTCATTTTGATCCTATTGATTCAACATGAGTGCGAATGCACGCAACCATCAGTTGATCCTTTTAAATTATCTTTCTGGCTCAGACGTCATTTTTGAACATGAGCTTGTTCTCGACCAATCTGTTTACCGTCAATTGTACCCTTAGGTCTACTGAACTTATCCACCCATGATCAGAGCGTCTGCTTCTGATCCTTCTATTGGAAAACATAATTCCTTTGATATCTAAGCATTGAATCATTTAGGTGTTCTATAATCTGATGCCTTGCATCCTTTCTTCAACTGATTGTGTGCCGATGCTCACATCAGCTCCGCTATGGACCGTCAGATCCTTTATTGGATTATTATTCGACAGTGTCCTCCTTATTCAATAACCTTGTGAACCTTTCCTCGGATACATAATGCTTTTGGTAAATTGTATCCTCTGTTTTCTCAACCATGCTCTGTTCTCGAGCTGGTGGTTTTTAAGATTGAAGCTTGTGGTATATGTTTCCACGATACCCTGACAGGTTGAACCTATGCCTTACCCAAACTATATGAAACAAAAGGTTTTATCGGGTCATACTTATCTGGTATTGCACCAGGTAAAAACTTTCAACAAGTAATGTCATTTTCAAAATACGAGAGGTGAATGAAAGGTTATACGTTGAACAAGTGGGAGTCGAGCTTGAACCCTGTGTTCATGCCCATGGGCCCGATGTATACCTTATCATGGAAGCTTCTCTTAAAATAATTATCCCCTTGTTATAAGTTCATCTTGTATCGGTGGACGTGGTTCCGACCATGTTTCTCCTTGATTCCATTTCTCGTGCAAGTTTGAGCACTTGTCTTCTGCAGAGCATTACCCTAGTCCAACCTCTACTTTGATCTGTCGTCGAGTGTTACCCCCCTGGCATCTCAAGATTATCATGGAACCACATAACTTCTTATGAGTTCTTCAACAAGTGCTACATTCTCACTGACTCCAAAATTTTCACGGGCTCTGAGTTATTAAACACTCAAAGACACCGATAACTGACTGAAGTCTGAACCGCGATTAAACAAATCGTGGTAACCTTCATGACTTACGAATTTGAACTCGATCATGTCATTCCTAGCCTACTTGGCTATATCCTTGTCATGCCGATTTTAACTGTGCTACCTGGTCCTTCTTCCTAGAGCAAAAATTTCGAGGTGAGCTAATCTTACGTCGATCTTCCTCATCATAACCATTGTCCTTGAATGACAAGCTTGATTTCAAGTTTGTGTCGTACCTATGGTTTCAATAACTTCTCGCTTCATCATTCCGTGGACTTGATGTCATCGCCGAGTGGTTACATCTTCTTGAAACCTCTCGACAAATGTGTCGTGATCATCATCAACATTTTGACCCCTTCTAGGATATCAATTGAATACATGATGAGAAGTACCATCCTCTCCCCTCAATGGTTTGTGTTATCACCGACCACTTTATTGCCTTCCGTTCAACACAAACTTATTCGTGTTTTGTGTTATACCTTGAGATCCTTGCTATCTAGCATTTGTTCTTCTTTACCTTGGAATGTTACCACCTTCTATGTCAAGAATGTCGTGGTAATTTTACCACCTCTTGAGAATTCTTGATATAGTAATATCTCTCGCCTTTTGCGTTCATTTCTTGGTCTCCGTGTTGTTTCTAACCATAATACTGACAAATTGTCTGTGATGTGTAAATTCTAAACTTCTAGCAACCCTATTGCTTTGAAGTTATTGGTCTACAGTTTCATTATAAGTCTATTGCTTATTGAATCATCATTCGAACATTGATCGTGCTACCTAGTCAAGATTCCTGGGTGCACCCTTCTATCATTGTTCAGTTGTGTATGTTTCCCTCGAGCATACATCCTTATATCATTTGATCCGACAAATGATATTTCCTTGTTCACATAATTGTGGAAATCAATCCTTTTGAAATCTCAATGATTTGTTGCTGAGCCTATCAGCCACCTCCTCATCCTCTCCTTGGTTTACTGATGAACTCTTGTTTCAGAGCTCACTTCCATAGATCATTTCTGAGAACCTCACAATGTCATCTTGTCAAATTGTGTTGCACCTTTTCTTCTCAGGCATCCTGAGTCTGAGGTAATTTGACACCAATTGGATCTGAATCTCGGACAGATATGATGGTTGGAATATATTTCCAAGGGTAATAACAATGTTCTTTCATGACCCGGTAAGGTGATGTCATGCCCGGCACACCTGGCCGGAGGACCTACTGTTATAGTTTCCTTTTTAGCAAGGTTAGCGATTCTTCCATGAGGAAATCGTAAGACTTATTCTATAAGTTGTTCCTGATCGATCCTTTGTGCGTCCAAATTCTGATCCTTACCTGATGACCATATCAATGCTATCTCGAAGCCTGTCTGTGGTACTCCGATTTTTAACAAAATCATTTGAAGCCCAATGCTAAATAATTCTTGCTCACTTACCCCAAACACCATTGTATGGGTAATGTCATGTTATTTCTCTCCCCTTTACTAAAGGGTTTTCTACGTTATATCCTATCATGGATATCATGCTCTGCTTGTCCTTGGGAAGGATATACCCCTGAAATATGTGTTTAAACACGTTTTCCTTTCCATTGTTCTGTTTAATCTGATAATCATATTTTCCTTTCCATTTGTTGGGTTAATGTTGCTTGTGATCTATATGAGCTAAGCAGTAATAATTCACTGCTTATGGAAACACCTCGGTGTACAACTCTGTCAGTGAGACACTGTTTCTACTGTTGATGACTTCCGGTAACCGCCGATGGACGAGAACTTTGCCTATTGGTCCGCCTCGTTCAACGAGCAGGAAAATGGTTCTCTTCATCCCTCGCCCTTGGTACCGACGTTGTTGCCGACATAACTGACATCTACTCTCTAACATGCCTTGCTATCATGATCGTGCAAGATGTCACCGCTCCTATTTTTAACCCACATGGTGGGTCCATAACCCATAGTTCCACAGGATCGAAACCTGACTCTCATGTACACCCTGTTGTCAAAGTTATTCCTCGCGCTTGACTTTGTATGTAATTCATGGGCCACCTGCCTGTTGATCAATTCTGGTATCAGACACAATACTTATTCCCGTTGCTTTGAGCCTCTTTCACGCCCTATTTCAGGCATCGAACGATTGCCTGCCCGCTCAAAACTTCCCATGATATCTCCTTATTTTGCTCTCGATATTTTCTTAAGTTTCAATTCGAGAGTTACTTTCCGCCACCTTCCCCGATGTTAACTACCAGGTAGTCAACCTTGCAGAGGTCCGTTCTTACAGAATAACCACCCTTTATTCTTTCGTAAGTACGATGGAGATCCTTAAGAAAGGATGTCGGCTTCATCATGATGACCTGAAGCAGAGAAGTGAAGACATCAACATAGTGGATAGACCTCTTCAAGAAGCTCAACCAAGACGAGAAGATCCGTTAGAATATCGTAACTAGACCTTTCCCCCTTACCCCCCTCTTAAATCTCGGGACGAGATTTCTTGTAGTGGAGGAGAATTGTGACGCCCGTGTAGTTAAGCTACAGTAAACCTCTGTTAATGATGCCACATCACGATGGTTACTGTTGCTAATCTCGTGTTAGTTCGAAACCAATTCAAATTCAAATTCAAAATCAAGTCAAATGGTAAATTTTTCAAAAGTTAAAACTAAAATGTTCAAAATGGGGCAAATAAATCCAAAATCATAATGGTGGAGGAACCACATTTTTGTAAAAGGATTAAAAGCACTAAAATGATTTAAATAGTAGCAAAACAACTATTTGAACGACTTTGGTATTTTATAAAATACTAAAGTATTTTATATCAGGGTAAAACTTTTTATAGTAGTGGATTGCTCTGAAACATTATTTTAGGGGCTATAGATATATTTTACTAAATTAAAATTAATGTGTAACTAAAAAAGATATAAAAAATAAATACTTAAAAATAATTAATTAAATTAATTAATTAATTAATTAAGTTAATTAATCCTAATTAACTAATCTAATTAACTAGTTAGTTTAATTAAATAGTAATTAGATTAGTTAAACCCTAATTAGACTAAACAGTCAATGACGAACGGGACCCACATGTCAGGTTGACCAGGTTAACTGCTGACGTCATGATGACGTCAGCAAACACTATCCTGGATAATGTTGCATTAAAATAATTAAATAAATCATAAAAATGATTTAATCCTTTTAAAATTAATATAAAATAAACCGTAGCTCGGATGAAAAAACTTTGTACATGAAAGTTGCTCAGAACGACGAGACAAATCCGGATACGCAGCCCGTTTGTCCGCCACGCATCACTAGCATAGCAAACACACAACTTTCCCCCTCCAGTCCATCTGTCCGAAAACGCGAAACACCGGGGATAATTTCCCGGATGTTTCCCCCCTTCACCGGTACCACCTCTTACCATGTTAGGGCACCCCTAGCACCGCTACTTGTCATGTCATGCATCGTCATGCATTTGTTTGCATTATATTTATTGTTTCTTCCCCCTTTTCTCTCACTAGACACTGAGACCGACGCCGCTGCTACCCAGTTCGACTACGGTGTTGACGACCCCTCCTTCTTGTCTGAGCAACCAGGCAAGCCCCCCCTTTGATCACCAGATATCGCCTACTCTTCTCTCTACTTCTTGCATTCGAGTAGTGTAGCATGTTACTGCTTTCCATTAATCCTATTCTGATGCACAGCCTGTCATTGTTGCTACAACTGTTGATACCTTACCTCCAATTCTACATGCTTAGTATAGGAGGCTAGTGTTCCATCAGTGGCCCTACACTCTTGTCCGTCTGCCATGCTATATTACTGGGCCGTGATCACTTCGGGAGGTGATCACGGGCATATACTATATACTTTACACTGTTACATTACCTGTGGTACTATTCGGAGATGGGGGCTGAAGGGGCAGGTGGTTCCACCCAGGTAGTGGCGGGCCTGGGTTCTCGGCGCCCCCCGACTGTTACTTTGTGGGGGAGCGACAGGGTAGGTTGAGACCACCTAGGAGAGAGGTGGGCCTGGCCCTGGTCGGCGTTCGCGGACACTTAACACGCTTAACGAGATCTTGGTATTTGATCTGAGTCTGGCTATTGGCCTATACACACTAACCATCTTTGCGGGGACAGTTATGGGCACTCGACGTCGTGGTATCAGCCAAAACCTTCGTGACTTCAGCGACTGAGCAGCGTGCGCCGGGTTGGACCGTGTAACGCAACTTCCTTTGTAATGGAGGTTGCTAGGTCTGCTCACCGGCCGCGTACGCAACGTGCAGGTGTGCAATGGGCGATGGGCCTAGACCCCTGCGCCATAGGATTTAGACCGGCGTGCTGACCTCTCTGTTGTGCCTAGGTAGGGCTGCGACGTGTTAATCTTTCGAGGTCGGGCATGACGCAGAAAAGTGTGTCCGGACAAAGGGGATCAAGCGTGTTGGGAAATGTGGTGCACCCCTGCAGGGAAGTTAATCTATTCGAATAGCCATGATCTTCGGTAACAGGACGACTTGGAGTTGTACCTTGACCTTATGACAACTAGAACCGGATACTTAATAAAACACACCCTTCCAAGTGCCAGATACAACCCGGTGGTCGCTCTCTGACATGGCGACGAGGAGAGGATCATCGGTTAGGGTTATGCTATGCGATGCTACTTGGAGGACTTCAATCTACTCTCTTCTACATGCTGCAAGACGGAGGCTGCCAGAAGCGTAGTCTTCTATAGGACTAGCTATCCCCCTCTTATTCCGGCATTCTGCAGTTCAGTCCACATATGATAGCCTTATTCCATTTGATACCAATGCATACATATGTAGTGTAGCTCCTTGCTTGCGAGTACTTTGGATGAGTACTCATGGTTGCTTTGCTCCCTCTTTTCCCCCTTTCTATACCCGATTGCTGCGACCAGACGTTGGAGCCCAGGAGCCAGACCCCACTGTCGACGACGACTACTACTACTCGGGAGGTGCCTACTACTACATGTAGCCCGCTGACGACGACCAGGAGTAGTTTAGGAGGATCCCAGGAAGGAGGCCTGCGCCTCTTTCGATCTGTATCCCAGTTTGTGCTAGCCTTCTTAAGGCAAACTTGTTTAACTTATGTCTGTACTCAGATATTGTTGCTTCCGCTGACTCATCTATGATCGAGCACTTGTATTCGAGCCTTCTTGGCCCCTGGCTTGTAATATGATGCTTGTATGACTTATTTTCTTTGTAGAGTTGTGTTGTGATATCTTTCCGTGAGTCCCTGATCTTGATCGTACACATTTGCGTGTATGATTAGTGTACGATTGAATCGGGGGCGTCCCATACAATGTCCATGCCATTCATTAGGAGGTGAAAAATAAACGTGATTGTTATCTATTTCGCCTTGAAGCTTGTGCAAGGAGTGTCGGTTAATCTACTTACAACTTTGCTCTCTCTTCTCATTTATTGCATGCCATATTATGACATATCCTACTCTTCTCTTATAACTATTGGAGATGCCCTTATACATCATCCATTGGAGATGCTCTTATACATCATCTGTTGAAGATGCTACAAGGACCTTCCAAGTGCTCCATGGTGTACAGGTGCTAAGAATTCCATGCAGGCAAAAGGTTAATATAACAAAGCAATTAAGGTGGAGAGAGGTCAATTTGGTAACCTAGGAAGAAATGATGCTAAGCACGCAAACCTATACAAAATGCCTACCGATAACCCCCAAGTGTAGGGAGTATTGTAGCACTTCTCAAAGCAGGGTGGTAAGTATGGATTGTTGAACCCAAAATGAGCTGAAGTGGGCATGATAAAGCCTGAGTTTTATGTTCAATGAGAATGCAATGCTATTGTACATATGTGTAGGCATCTTCAACATGGACCTTCAAAACGCCCACAAATGTCCGACCGACTTGTTCAGATGCACTTTTTCATGCAAGACGATCACATATTTGTTCGCATATGTGTCCACCTGTCAGTTTTCCCACAAATCATAAGCAAACATGGGGTGCGGGAGTTCAGATCACCGCCACGTAGGACTCCGACACCCCCGGCCCACCCAAAATCAAGGTGAAGCCTGCACACTTGGAGCAGTCTACGTTATTTTCGCACCAAAGCCCGCACTCTCTCTCCCGCTCTGCTTTGATCGTCGTTGTCTCCACCCCAATTCCCGTGCTTTTTGTCATCCACCGCTGCATGGACACATACAAAGACCCACCGGAGTCGGCGGAAGTGGGCGATACAAAGAAGGTGGTCACCTGCAAGATCAACTCGGCGACACAATAATCCCACCGCATCAAAAGGAAGGCAAAAGCTTCTAGAGGACGCCAGTCAGGGTGGCGGGCGGGTGTAGGGGCCCGGGCAAGGGGATAGGGTGCAGGGGCCGGGTGGGATGTGTTGGGAAATGTAGTAGAAAAAAATCGCACCTACGATCACCAAGATCAATATGAAGATGCATAACAGGTTGGGATCAACGATCGTTACAGACTCCGGAGTGCAACGGAAGAAGGTGAGTCGATGCAGATCGTACTTGAAGTCCCTCGAACATTGATGATGATCCCGTGAACCATCTTCGAATGATCCCTTGAACGGAAGACCGAAAGCACGACCTCTCTACTTGGTTGCAAGCGTACGGTCTTCATGATCCGGCAGTGCTTCGCAGTCCAGAGCTAATCGTCGTCGGAGAATTAGAGGGAGGAGATTATAAGCACACTGGGCTTCTAATTATAAGGATTAGAGGTGGCTAGGACTAGCTCTAATTAGTCTAGAACCAACTAGAACTAGATATAGTCTAGATCAAACTAGACGAGAACTAGATCAAGAGAGAACTTGAGGAGGCTTCAAAACTTATGTTCTAGGGGCTAGCCCCGCCCCTCTATTTATATGTTGAGTCCTGAGGTCGCAGCTTGGGGAGGGGGCCTCCCCAAAGTTGGTTTGGGATGCAAGGAAGAGTCCTCCTCTGATTCTAGCATGAAATTCCAAGGTTCTTGACGTTTCCGAAAATGTCACGGACTTCGGCGTCTGGCACAGGACCAGACGCTAGGGACCTTGGCGCCAGCTCCCTGCCTGATACGTCTCCAACATATCTATAATTTTTTATTGTTCCATGCTATTATATTATCAATCTTGGATGTTTTATATTCATTGTATAGCAACTTTATATCATTTTTTGGACTAACCTATTGACATAATTGTCGGTGTCAAAACTGGCAGATCTCGGGTAGGGGGTCCCAAGCTGTGTGTCTGAGGATCAATGGTAACAAGGGAAAATAGGGACACGATGTTTACCCAGGTTCGGGCCCTCTTAAAGGAGGTAAAACCCTACGTCCTGCTTGATTGTATTCGGTGTGTATAAGGGTTACAAGAGTTGATCTACCTTGAGATTGTGATGGCTAAACCCTAGCTATCAAGTCTGTGACTCTTCTCCTTTTCTACGAATCTAACCCTCCGGTTTATATACACAGCGAAGGGGCCTAGGGTTGTATAGAGTCGGTTCGCAGAGGAAGGAAGCATTACACCCGGACACCAAACTTGCGTTCTACGCACATAGGAGTCCTACCCGGAAACAAGGGATAGTCTTCTGCTTTGTCTTCACGGCCCATCAGTCCGGCCCATATCTAATAGACCGAACACCTGAGGACCCCCTAATCCAGGACTCCCCCAGTAGCCCCTGAACCAGTCTTCGATGACGATGTGTTCGGCACGCGAATTATCTTCGGCATTGCAAGACAGGTTCCTCCTTTCGAGCATTTTAATTAGGCTTCCTGCATAAAGGGATTGTGTCCAGATGTGCATAATTAATACAACCCTTAGCCACAAAGGCAAGGCGTCCAAATAGAAACAGTGTCTTTACTGAAAACTCTTTCGGCAAAGCGTCACACTTGACTTTTTAACACTTCGAATCATTTTCATGCTTCTTGTTTCGCGTTTCGAGGCCTAACCTCCATTGACACATCTCGTCAAAACAGAGATCATGCCCGCCCGTTACGGGATTCCCATCAATACGATTTGGGTAATCCAACCACACCTTACGCATGATATCGTTGGGAGCAGGCGAGTTTTGTGGCTTTAGAGGGGGACACTTGGTATTTTCATCATCCATAAAAGGGTAAAGACCCCTCCTTTTTCTTCACGCCTTCCTCTAGCTTCTATCTCCCAATCTCCAAGCCCCAGAGCCTACAACTCCGATCTCCTCCACCGTTGCCACCCTTCCCAGCAATGACCAGGTCTGACTCCAAGGGCAAGTGGGAGGCCTCCACCGTCACCGAAAAGGATGTCAAGGATCTCCGGAGTGTGGGCTATCTGTCCGCGGACATCAAGTATAGGATTCCAGAAGAAGACCAGGTCATTCCTACTCCAGGGCCTGGTTAGAGGGTTGTGTTCATCCCCCATTTCCTTCGGGGGCTAGGATTTCCCCTCCACCCCTTCGTCTGGGGTCTTATGTTTTTCTACAGGCTAGATTTCCATTATCTAGCCCCAAATTCCTTCCTCCACGTACCAGCTTTTATAGTCGTGTGTGAGGCTCTCCTCCGCATCCCCCCACGCTTTGTCCTGTGGCTCAAAGTCTTCAATCTGAAGCCGAAGGTGGTTGACGGACAGCATGCAGATTGCGGCGGAGCTATGGTAAGCAAGCTCCCCAATGCAATCTGGCCAAAAGGGGCATTCGTAGAAATAGTCAAGGTATGATAGTAGGAGTGGTTCTATATCATCGAACCCTGCGATGCCACCTGGGCGGCATGCCTGATTTCAGATCTGGACCCCCAGTGAGACTCACCTCATGGACCGCCAAGGGCCTTGATTGGAGGTCTAAATCGGAGGTGAGGATGCTCCAGAAGCGCATCTCCAACATGTTGGGTGAGAACACCGGTCTCACAAACGTGATTCAAGTGATGCTCTTCCGCCGCACCCTTCCCTGCCAGCTCCGGGCCTCCCCATGTGGGGGTTCAATCTAGAGGAGCCATGGACCCTGAAGCGCTTCTTCAGCACCACGCATGAAGATATATGGAAGCAACTCTTCAAGGCTCAGAAAAAGTGGCCGAACAAGACCGAGGACATTAGACTCGACATCGAGAACCCGACCACAGCGGTAAGCATAATATTTCCAAAGACCTATCTGGTCAATATTTTAGATATAACAAAAATTATATTGACTGCTTTCCTTACAGGTCTGGACTGCAAAGGCGGAGCGGATCAACTGTCCGACACCGCTGCCTGAGGACCCGACCACACCCCAGCTAACGGAGATGCTGGTCCCGACGCCCTATCAGGCGCCCGAGAAGAAAACCAAGAAGAAGAAAGGAAAGGAGGCCAAGGGCGGCCCCGCCCCAAGGGTCCTTCAGAAACATTGTCCGGAGAGACCGAAGCCCTCTCTTCCCATGAAGATGAGGAGGAAGAGGAGGAGGAGGTGGAAAGCGACTCCCCCCATAAGGGGAGGAAGAAGAAGAAGGCGGTCTCCAAAGACCTGGAGGGGGAGGCACCCAAGAGGGGGAAGCTGACCCTCCCGGACAGTTTGGACTCAGAGTCTGAAGTAGTCGCCAAGAAACCTCCCAGGGTGAAGCCCCTGGCCGAATCGTAAGTATTCAGAAACTCACTATTATCTTTGGTCTACTTGCTTCCATTATGTAAGTTATTTTGTTATTTGCCTTTCAGCCCTCCCCGTGTGCTCCCCCATACTCCATTATCGGACCGGAACTCTCTACCGCCCGAAATGGCAGAGAGTGATAGGCCACCATGAGCCCCCTCGCCTATCGCCATGGAGGACACCGAAGTGTTGTCCCAAAGGACATCCCCTGGCCGAGAGAGGCGAGTGGAGCCGTCAAGAGAGCGCCCGAGGTTAATAGGTTAATACCTCGATCGCCGAAGATCTAGGGGAGGCGACCCTTATGACAACCGACAGTTGGGAGCCCAAGCAATCCGGGCTCCAGTCGAACACCAATCCGGAGGCCAGCATGGCTCCAAGATCGGATAAGCAGCCCCCTACGAAAGAGGGGGAGTAGCACCAGCTCCATTGGCAGCGTCCACTAATCCGGAGGCGCCCAACGCTCTAGAGGAAGCACTGCAAAGTGCTTCCATCATGGAGGAGCACCGCACCCTGATGGGTGTGGTTATGGAGAAGGTCCAGTCTGTTAAGAACGGACTGAATGAAGCCTTCTGCAATGTACTGACATGCTTTGAGGTATGCGACGTAATGTTCTAAAAACTTTTCATATAGAAGAATAAACCTGTGTACAGATAGTAGCCCCTGAGGCTCTGTCCGGTATACAAGAAACCGAACAGAGGATCCACATAGTATTCGGGAGAGTGACCTATTGTGTTGCTATTGTAACAGGCCTCCATGTTGGCAGAAACTGCCTAGACTGCATAAGTTTTCGAGCTCAATCGGAAGCTTCAGGTGGCAAATGAGGAACTCGACCGCATCAACAAGCGGTTCGACGAAACACAAGGTATGCCACTGGTACAACGACGTTCTATACAAACGGTTTTTAACCCCTTTCCGCGTCGGCATTTGGAACCGTCGCCAAGTGAGTGTGGGTGAGGGAGTCCTGGATTAGGGGGTGTTCGGGCAGCCGGACTATACCTTCAGCCGGACTCCTGGACTATGAAGATACAAGATTGAAGACTTCGTCCCGTGTCCGGATGGGACTTTCCTTGGCGTGGAAGGCAAGCTTGGCGATGCGGATATTCAAGATCTCCTACCATTGTAACTGACTCTATGTAACCCTAACCCTATCCGGTGTCTATATAAATCGGAGGGTTGTAGTCCGTAGGGAATCAACTCCATATACAACAATCATACCATAGGCTAGCTTCTAGGGTTTAGCCTCCTTGATCTCGTGGTAGATCTACTCTTGTACTACCCATATCATCAATATTAATCAAGCAGGACGTAGGGTTTTACCTCCATCAAGAGGGCCCGAACCTGGGTAAAACATCGTGTTCCCTGCCTCCTGTTACCATCCGGCCTAGACGCAGAGTTCGGGACCCACTACCCGAGATCCGCCGGTTTTGACACCAACATTGGTGCTTTCATTGAGAGTTCCTTTATGTCGTCGCCTTTAGGCCCGATGGCTCCTTTGATCATCAACAACGATACGGTCCAGGGTGAGACTTTTCTCCCCGGACAGAACTTCGTCTTCGGCGGCTTCGCTCTGCGGGCCAATTCGCTCGGCCACCTGGAGCAGATCAAAAGCTACGCCCCTGGCCATCAACTTAGGTTTGGAAGCTTAAACTACACGGCTAACATCCGCGGAGACTTGATCTTCGACGGGTTCGAGCCACGGCCAAGCGCGCCGCACTACCTCGAGGGGCATGATCTAGCTCTGCCTCCGAACAGTGTCCTGGAGGCCGCACACGCATCGGCTCTGTTGGAAATATGCCCTAGAGGCAATAATAAATTAGTTATTATTATTATATTTCCTTGTTCATGATAATCGTTTATTATCCATGCTATAATTGTATTGATAGGCCTCTAGTTGACTAGCTCGTTGATCAATAGATGGTTATGGTTTCCTGGCCATGGACATTGGATGTCGTTGATAACAGGATCACATCATTAGGAGAATGATGTGATGGACAAGACCCAATCCTAAACATAGCATAAGATCGTATAGTTCGTTTTCTATAGTTTTCCAATGTCAAGTATCTTTTCCTTAGACCATGAGATCGTGTAACTCCCGGATACCGTAGGAGTGCTTTGGGTGTACCAAATGTCACAACATAACTGGGTGACTATAAAGGTATACTATGGGTATCTCCGAAAGTGTCTGTTGGGTTGACACGGATCAAGACTGTGATTTGTCACTCCGTATGACGGAGAGGTATCACTGGGCCCACTCGGTAATACATCATCATTATGAGCTCAAAGTGACCAAGTGTCTGGTCACGGGATCATGCATTACGGTACGAGTAAAGTGACTTGCCGGTAACGAGATTGAGCAAGGTATTGGGATACCGATGATCGGATCTCGGGCAAGTAACATACCGATTGACAAAGGGAATTGTATACGGGGTTGCTTGAATCCTCGACATCATGGTTCATCCGATGAGATCATCGAGGAGCATGTGGGAGCCAACATGGGTATCCATATCCCGCTGTTGGTTATTGACTGGAGAGCAATCTCGGTCATGTCTACATGTCTCCCGAAGCCGTAGGGTCTACACACTTAAGGTTCGGTGACGCTAGGGTTGTAGGGATATGTATATGCAGTAACCCGAATGTTGTTCGGAGTCCCGGATGAGATCTTGGACGTCACGAGGATTTCCGGAATGGTCTGGAGGTAAAGAATTATATATAGGAAGTGCTATTTCGGCCATCGGGACAAGTTTCGGGGTCACCGGTATTGTACCGGGACCACCAGAAGGGTCCCGGGGGTCCACCGGGTGGGGCCACCTGCCCCGGGGGGCCACATGGGCTGTAGGGGGTCCGCCTTGGCCTATATGGGCCAAGGGCACCAGCCCCAAGAGGCCCATGCGCCAAGAGATAAGGAAGGGAAGAGTCCCAAAGGGGGAAGGCACCTCCTAGGTGCCTTGGGGAGGAGGGATTCCTCCCTTGGCCGCCGCCCCCTAGGAGATTGGATCTCCTAGGGCCGGCGCCCCCCCCCTAGGCTCCCTATATATAGTGGGGGAAGGAGGGCCTCTCAAACCACGCCTTTGGTGCCTCCCTCTCCCTCTCCAACACATCCTCCTCCTCCATAGTGCTTGGCGAAGCCCTGCCGGAGTACTGCAGCTCCACCACCACCACGCCGTCGTGCTGCTGTTGGAGCCATCTTCCTCAACCTCTCCTTTCCCCTTGCTGGATCAAGAAGAAGGAGACGTTACGCTGACCGTACGTGTGTTGAACGCGAAGGTGCCGTCCGTTCGGCGCTAGGATCTCCGGTGATTTGGATCACGTCGAGTACGACTCCCTCATCCCCGTTCTCTTGAACGCTTCCGCGCGCGATCTACAAGGGTATGTAGATCCACTCCTCCCTTGTTGCTAGATGACTCCATAGATTGATCTTGGTGGCACGTAGGAAAATTTTGAATTATTGCTACGTTCCCCAACAGTGGCATCATGAGCTAGGTCTATGCGTAGTTTCTATGCATGAGTAGAACACAAAGTAGTTGTGGGCGTTGATTTTGTTCAATATGCTTACCGTTACTAGTCCAATCTTGATTCGGTGGCATTGTGGGATGAAGCGTCCCGGACCGACCTTACACGTACTCTTACGTGAGACTGGTTCCACCGACTGACATGCACTAGTTGCATAAGGTGGCTAGCGGGTGTCTGTCTCTCCCACTTTAGTCGGATCGGATTCGATGAAAAGGGTCCTTATGAAGGGTAAATAGCAATTGGCATATCACGTTGTGGTTCTTGCGTAGGTAAGAAACGTTCTTGCTAGAAACCCATAACAGCCACGTAAAACATGCAAACAACAGTTAGAGGACGTCTAACTTGTTTTTGCAGGGTATGCTATGTGATGTGATATGGCCGAGAAGAATGTGATGAATGATATATGTGATGTATGAGATTGATCATGTTCTTGTAATAGGAATCACGGCTTGCATGTCGATGAGTATGACAACCGGCAGGAGCCATAGGAGTTGTCTTTATTTATTTATGACATGCGTCTCAACATAAACGTCATGTAATTACTTTATTTTATTGCTAACCGTTAGCTATAGAAGTAGAAGTAATAGTTGGCGAGACAACTTCATGAAGACACGATGATGGAGATCATGATGATTGAGATCATGGTGTCATGCCGGTGACGATGATGATCATGGAGCCCCGAAGATGGAGATCAAAAGGAGCAATATGATATTGGCCATATCATGTCACTATTTGATTGCATGTGATGTTTATCATGTTTATACATCTTATTTGCTTAGAACGACGGTAGTAAATAAGATGATCCCTCACTAAAATTTCAAGAAGGTGTTCCCCCTAACTGTGCACCGTTGTGAAAGTTCGTCGTTTCGAAGCACCACGTGATGATCGGGTGTGATAGATTCTTACGTTCGAATACAACGGGTGTTGACGAGCCTAGCATGTACAGACATGGCCTCGGAACACATGTGAAACACTTAGGTTAACTTGACAAGCCTAGCATGTACAGACATGGCCTCGGAACACAAGAGACCGAAAGGTCGAGCATGAGTCGTATAGAAGATACGATCAACATGAAGATGTTCACCGATGTTGACTAGTCCGTCTCACGTGATGATCGGACACGGCCTAGTTGACTCGGATCATGTAATCACTTAGATGACTAGAGGGATGTCTATCATCTGAGTGGGAGTTCATAAGATGAACTTAATTACCCTGAACATAGTAAAAGGTCTTCGCAAATTATGTCGTAGCTCGCGCTTCAGTTCTACTGTTTAGATATGTTCCTAGAGAAAAATTAGTTGAAAGTTGATAGTAGCATTTATGCAGACAGTAGAAGGCTTATGTCCTTAATGCACCGCTCAGTGTGCTGAACCTCGAACGTCATCTGTGGATGTTGCGAACATCTGACATACACGTTTTGATGACTACATGATAGTTCAGTGCGTAATGCTAAATGGTTTAGAATTGAGGCACCAAAGACGTTTTTGAAACATCGCAGAACATATGAGATGTTCCAAGGACTGAAATTGGGATTTCAGGCTCGTGCCCACGTCAAGAGGTATAAGACCTCCGATGATTTTCTTAGCCTGCATAATAAGGGAGAAAAGCTCAATTTTGAGCTTGTGCTCAGATTGTCTTAGTACAACAATTGCTTGAATCGAGTGGGAGTTGATCTCCAGATGAGATAGTGATGTTTCTCCGAAGTCATTACCACCAAGCTGCTAGAGCTTCATGATGAACTATAATATATCAGGGACATATATGATGATCCTTGAGATATTCACGATGTTTGACACCACAAAAGTAGAAATCAAGAAGGAGCATCAATTGTTGATGGTTAGTGAAACCACTAGTTTCAAGAAGGGCAAGGGCAAGAAGGGATACTTGATGAAATGGCAATTCAGCTGCTGCTCTAGTGAAGAAACCCAAGGTTGAACCCAAACCCGAGACTAAGTGCTTCTGTAATAAGAGGAACAGCCACTGGAGCAGAATTACCCTAGATACTTGGTAGATGAGAAGGCTGGCAAAGTCAATAGAAGTATATTGGATATACATTGTGTTAATGTGTACTTTACTAGTACTCCTAGTAGCACCATGGTATTAGATATCGGTTCGGTTGCTAAATGTTAGTAAACTCGAAACAAAAGGCTACGGAATAAACGGAGACTAGCTAAAAGGTGAGATGACGATATGTGTTGGAAGTATTTCCAAGGTTGATCAAATATCGTACGCTCCCTCTACCATCGAGATTGGTATTAAAACCTAAATAAACGTCATCTGTGGATGTTGCGAACATCTGACATACACGTTTTGATGACTACATGATAGTTCAGTGCGTAATGCTAAATGGTTTAGAATTGAGGCACCAAAGACGTTTTTGAAACATCGCAGAACATATGAGATGTTCCAAGGACTGAAATTGGGATTTCAGGCTCGTGCCCACGTCAAGAGGTATAAGACCTCCGACGATTTTCTTAGCCTGCAAACTAAGGGAGAAAAGCTCAATTGTTGAGCTTGTGCTCAGATTGTCTGAGTACAACAATCATTTGAATCGAGTGGGAGTTGATCTTCCAGATGAATGGATCTTTGGACTCACTCATTTTTGAAAGGATTGAGACATGCGAACCATGTTTGTTGGTAGATATGCATGAAGAAACTCTATATAGATGGATCGTTTGGACTCACTTGATTTTGAATCACTTGAGACATGCAAATCATATCACATGGGCAAGATGACTGAAAGCCTCGTTTTCAGTAAAATGGAACTAGAAAGCAACTTGTTGGAAGTAATACATTTTTGATGTGTGCAGTCCAATGAGTGCTGAGGCGTGTAGTGGATATCGTTATGTTCTTACTTCACAGATGATTTGAGTAGATGTTGAGTATATTTACTTGATGAATCACGAGTCTGAATTATTGAAAGGTTCAAGTAATTTCAGGGTGAAGTTGAAAGATCGTCGTGACAAAAGGATAAAAGATCTATGATATGATCATAGAGATGAATATCTGAATTACGAGTTTGGCACAGAATTAAGACATTGTGGAAATTGTTTCACAACTAATACAGCCTGGAACACCATGGTGTGATGGTGTGTCCGAACATCATAACTGCACCCTATTGGATATGATGCATACCATGATGTCTCTTATCGAATTACCACGATAGTTTATGGGTTAGGCATTAGAGACAACCACATTCACTTTAAATAGGGCACCATGTAATTCCGATGAGATGACACCATATGAACTATGGTTTAGAGAAACCTAAGCTGTCATTTCTTAAAAGTTTGGGGCTGCGACGCTTATGTGAAAAAGTTTCAGGCTGATAAGCTCGAACCCAAAGCGGATAAATGCATCTTCATAGGACACCCAAAACAGTTGGGTATACCTCCTGTCTCAGATTCGAAAGCAATAAGGGATTGTTTCTAGAATCGGGTCCTTTCTCGAGAAAAGTTTCTCTCGAAAGAATTGAGTGGGAGGATGGTGGAGACTTGATGAGGTTATTGAACCGTCTCTTCAACTAGTGTGTGGCAGGGCACAAGAAGTTGTTCCTATGGCACCTACACCAATTGAAGTGGAAGCTTATGATAGTGATCATGAAACTTCAGATCAAGTCACTACCAAACCTCGTGGGATGACAAGGATGCATACTACTTCAGAGTGGTACGTAATCCTGTCTTGGAAGTCATGTTGCTAGACAACAATGAACCTACGAGCTATGGAGAAGCGATGGTGGGCCCGGATTCCGATAAATGGCTCGAGGCCATAAAATCCGAGAGAGGATCCATGTATGAAAACAAAGTGTAGACTTTGGCAGAACAGCTCGATGGTCGTAAGGCTATTGAGTGCAGATGGATTTTAAAAGGAAGACGGACAATGATGGTAAATGTCACCATTAAGAAAGCTCGACTTGTCGTTAAGAAGTTTCCGACAAGTTCAAGGAGTTGACTACGGTGAGACTTTCTCACTCGTAGCGATGCTAAGAGTCTGCTGGAATTATATTAGCGATTACTGCATTATTTATGAAATCTTGCAGATAGGATGTCAAAACATTGTTTCCTCGACGATTTTCTTGAGGAAAGGTTGTATGTGATACAACCGGAAGGTTTTGTCAATCCTGAAAGATGCTAATAAGTATGCAAAGCTCCAGCAATCCTTCTAAGGACTGGAGTAAGCATCTCGGAGTTGGAATGTATGCTTTGATGAGATGATCAAAGATTTTGGGTGTATACAAAGTTTATGAGAAACTTGTATTTCCAAAGAAGTGAGTGGGAGCACTATAGAATTTCTGATAAATATATGTTGTTGAGATATTGTTGATCAAAAATGACGTAGAATTTCTAGAAAGCATATAGGGTTATTTGGAAAGTGTTTTTCAATGGAAAGCCTGGATTAAGCTACTTGAACATTGAGCATCAAGATCTATAAGGATAGATCAAAATTCTTAATGGTACTTTCAAATGAGCACATACCTTGACATGATCTTGAAGGTGTTCAAGATGGATCAGTCAAAGAAGGAGTTCTTGCCTGAGTTGTAAGGTATGAAGTTAAGACTTAAAGCTCGACCACGGCAGAAGAAAGAGGAAGGACGAAGGTCGTCCCCTATGCTTTTATCATAGGCTCTCTACAGTATGCTATGATGTGTACCGCACCTGAAGTGTGCCTTGCCATGAGTCAGTCAAGGGGTACAAGAGTGATCCAAGAATGGATCACAGGACAGCGGTCAAATTTATCCTTAGTAACTAGTGGACAAAGGAATTTTCTCGATTATGGAGGTGGTAAAAGAGTTCGTCGTAAAGGGTTACGCCGATGCAAACTTTGACACTGATCCAGATTATTCTGAGTAGTAAACTGGATTCGTATAGTAGAACAATTATTTGGAATAGCTCCAAATGTAGCGTAGTAGTTGCATCTACAAGATGACATAAGAAATTTGCGATGTACATACGGATCTGAATGTTGCAGACCCGTTGACTAAAATCTCTCTCACAAGCAAAACATGATCAAACCCAGAACTCATTGAGTCTTAATCACATGATGATGTGAACTAGTTTAGTGACACTAGTAAACTCTTTGGATGTTGGTCACATGGCGATGTGACCTGTGAGTGTTAATCACATGACGATATGAACTAGATTATTGACTCTAGTGCAAGTGGGAGACTGTTGGAAATATGCCCTAGAGGCAATAATAAATTAGTTATTATTATTATATTTCCTTGTTCATGATAATCGTTTATTATCCATGCTATAATTGTATTGATAGGAAACTCGGATACATGTGTGGATATATAGACAACACCATGTCCCTAGTAAGCCTCTAGTTGACTAGCTCATTGATCAATAGATGGTTACGGTTTCCTGGCCATGGACATTGGATGTCGTTGATAACGGGATCACATCATTAGGAGAATGATGTGATGGACAAGACCCAATCCTAAACATAGCATAAGATCGTATAGTTCGTTTGCCAGAGTTTTCCAATGTCAAGTATCTTTTCCTTAGACCATGAGATCGTGTAACTCCCGGATACCGTAGGAGTGCTTTGGGTGTACGAAATGTCACAACGTAACAGGGTGACTATAAAGGTATACTACGGGTATCTCCGAAAGTGTCTGTTGGGTTGACACGGATCAAGACTGGGATTTGTCACTCCGTATGACGGAGAGGTATCACTGGGCCCACTCGGTAATACATCATCATTATGAGCTCAAAGTGACCAAGTGTCTGGTCACGGGATCATGCATTACGTTACGAGTAAAGTGACTTGCCGGTAACGAGATTGAACAAGGTATTGGGATACCGACGATCGGATCTCGGGCAAGTAACATACCGATTGACAAAGGGAATTGTATACGGGGTTGCTTGAATCCTCGACATCGTGGTTCTTCCGATGAGATCATCGAGGAGCATGTGGGAGCCAACATGGGTATCCAGATCCCGCTGTTGGTTATTGACTGGAGAGCGATCTCGGTCATGTCTACATGTCTCCCGAACCAGTAGGGTCTACACACTTAAGGTTCGGTGACGCTAGGGTTGTAGGGATATGTATATGCAGTAACCCGAATGTTGTTCGGAGTCCCGGATGATATCCCGGACGTCACGAGGAGTTCCGGAATGGTCCGGAGGTAAAGAATTATATATAGGAAGTGCTATTTCGGCCATCGGGACAAGTTTCGGGGTCACCGGTATTGTACCGGGACCACCGGAAGGGTCCCGGGGGTCCACTGGGTGGGGCCACCTGCCCCGGGGGGCCACATGGGCTGTAGGGGGTGCGCCTTGGCCTATATGGGCCAAGGGCACCAGCCCCAAGAGGCCCATGCGCCAAGAGATAAGGAAGGGAAGAGTCCCAAAGGGGGAAGGCACCTCCTAGGTGCCTTGGGGAGGAGGGATTCCTCCCTTGGCCGCCGCACCCTAGGAGATTGGATCTCCTAGGGCCGGCGCCCCCATAGGCTCCCTATATATAGTGGGGGAAGGAGGGCCTCTCAAACCACGCCTTTGGTGCCTCCCTCTCCCTCTCCAACACATCCTCCTCCTCCATAGTGCTTGGCGAAGCCCTGCCGGTGTACTGCAGCTCCACCACCACCACGCCGTCGTGCTGCTGTTGGAGCCATCTTCCTCAACGTCTCCTTTCCCCTTGCTGGATCAAGAGGAAGGAGACGTTATGCTGACCGTACGTGTGTTGAACGTGGAGGTGCCGTCCGTTCGGCGCTAGGATCTCCGATGATTTGGATCACGTCGAGTACGACTCCCTCATCCCCGTTCTCTTGAACGCTTCCGCGCGCGATCTACAAGGGTATGTAGATCCACTCCTCCCTCGTTGCTAGATGACTCCATAGATTGATCTTGGTGGCACGTAGGAAAATTTTGAATTATTTCTACGTTCCCCAACAGGTTCCGACCCCTAACTCGGAGCCTATTGCGCCAATCGAGGATGAGCGGTTGGACGTCACCTCGGGGGCTTCGATCTCAAAGGTGATCGAGCCGAACACTAGCCCCGCACTCTGCATGATCCGTGACTCCGAGGATCCGGACTCCTTTCCGAACTCTGAACCCCCCGCGCCCCTGCCAATCGAATCCGATTGGGCGCTGATAATAGAGTTCACCGCCGCAGACATCTTTCAGCACTCGCCTTGTGGCGATATCCTGAACTCTCTCAAGTCTCTCTCCTTATCAGGAGAGCCCTGGCCGAACTACTGTCAGCGAGGATGGGATACGGACGATGAAGAAATTCAAAGCCCACCCACCACCCACTTGGTAGCCACTGTTGACAATTTAAACGACGTGCTCAACTTCGACTCCGGAGACAGCGACAGCATGGATGACGATGCAGGAGATACCGACAAACCAACGCCCATAGGGCATTGGACAGCCACCTCATCTCACGATGTGTACATGGTGGATACCCCTAAAGGAAGCGACAACGAGGAAAAAGGGGATGGGACGGGAGATCGACCCCCCGAAAAACAATCAAAGCGTCGGCGTAAACGCCGACCCAAGCCCCGCCTCGACAAAAACCCAGCCATAGAGCAGGACGAGCCGGTAGACGACGAGCAGGCCTTAGAGCAACCGTCCGAACAGGGCAACACGGATAGAGAAACCGAACATCCCTCCTCCGACGAAAACGGCATTCCGGACGACCTCACGCCGAATAAACCTATGGAGCAGAAGAATCTCCAGAGAGGCTCGTTGCAACTGCACGCAGCCTAAAAAAGCAGAAGCGGGAAGCTAAAAAAAGCGGAAGATGCACTCCGGATTAGATGGAGCAAAGTAATCAATACCACAGATAAGTACGGCGACAGTCGCCGCACTAAAAATTATCCGAAAAGAAAGCTACTGCCTGAATTCAACGAAGAGGCCCTAGAGCCCTTGCATTCAAAAAATGAAAAAGCCACACGGTCGGATAGACGACCCCATAAAGCGGCAAGCGGCGCCGCACCTAAATCGGCATGCGACCCACTTAAGGATTCGCATCATGGCCCAGTCAGGTCCATTTATGGGCCAAGAAAGCAAGCTCTCGTAAGCAACGCTATGAAGCCATCATCAGAATCCGGCACACCCAAATACAGGGGCGCCGCACACCCCCTATGTTTCACCGATGAGGTCCTGGACTATGAATTCCCAGAGGGATTCAAACCCGTAAACATAGAGGCATATGATGGAACAACAGACCCTGGAGTTTGGATCGAGGATTATATCCTCCACATACACATGGTTAGAGGAGATGATCTCCACGCCATAAAATATCTACCCCTTAAGCTTAAAGGGCCAGCCCGGCATTGTCTTAAAAGCCTTCCCGAAAACACAATTGGAAGCTGGGAAGAGCTCGAGGATGCTTTCCAAGCAAACTTTCAACGGACCTATGTCCGCCCTCCGAATGGAGACGATCTTAGTCATATAACTCAACAACACGGAGAATCAGCTCGGCAGTTCTGGAATAGATTCCTCACTAAAAAGATTTAGATAGTCGACTGTCCGGACGCCGAAGCCTTAGCAGCTTTCAGGCATAACGTCCGAGACGAATGGATCGCCAGACACCTTGGCCAAGAAAAGCCAAGAACAATGGCCGCACTAACAAGCCTCATGACCTGCTTTTGTGCAGGGGAGGATAGCTGGTTGGCAAGGTGCAGCCCCAGCGACCCAAGTACATCCGAAACTAGGGATGGAAACGGAAAACCGTGATGCAACAAGGACCATCGCTGGACTAAGGACAAAAGTCCGAAGAGCACGGCAGTCAATGCCGGATTCAAAGGCTCACGACAAAATATGGAAAAATCGCCCCCCAGGATAACAGGGACGATCCATCCAACCTAAATAAAATCCTGGACAGGATATGTCAGATACACAGTACTCTCGGGAAGCCTGCTAACCATACCCACAAAGACTGTTGGGTTTTCAAACAATCCGGCAGACTCAATGCCGAACACAAGGGGCTCGACACACCAAGCGAAGACGAGGACGAACCCCAAAAGTAGAGCACCAGGAAACAAAAGAACTTCCCACCAAAAGTAAAAACAGTGAACTCACTTCACATAACAAAACGTGCGGCGCCCGTAAAGGTACGCACCACACGGCCCATCCCCAAAGGGTCCTGCCACTGGTTGTCAAAACCGATCATCTTCGATCAGCTAGATTATTCTAGGAATATCAAGAATGTATGCTGGACTGCCTTGATACTCGATCCAATAATTGGCGGACTCCAGTTTTCAAATGTCCTTATGGACGGCGGCAGTGGACTAAACCTGATATATCAGGATACAATCCAGCACATGGGGATAAACCCAGCAAGAATCCGCCGCAGCAAAACCTCCTTTCAAGGGTAATACCTGGTCCGGACACCCATTGTATGGGTTATCTCCAGCTCGAAGTCATATTCGGCTCGGCCGATAACCTCCGCCGCGAAAAGCTGACCTTCCATATCGTCCCATTCTCAAGTCGCTATCAAGCACTACTGGGACGCGAAGCTTTCGCTCGCTTTAACGCAATACCGCATTATGCATCTCTTACGCTTAAGATGCCCGGTCCACGAGGCATCATCTCTTTGAAGGGGAAGCACTAAAGTGCGCCTCCCCAAGCGGAGGACTGTGCGGCCGCTTTGACAGCCCCACAGCAAAATGGCCTCACCGGCCAAAAAACTTCGAAATAGGTCATTCAAGACCATGAACGCGGATAGACGAGTTCGGTGCAAAATCATCATTGATGCAGGCCTAGAAGTCATATACCCCCGCACTAGGGGCTCCACGCATATACAATAAGAGACAATAAAGCTCAATCTTATATATCTTACTTTATACTTTGCTTATTTAAACTTTTTCGGCATGACCCGTTTTCAACTCAGTTCCTCTCTTTTACAGATGAACGTCTTGCAGCGCCCGTCCAGGATACGGCACAACGGAGACACAGACGCAGACGTGCAGTAGGGACCCGTCCTAAAGGATTCTTTTTAGATTAAGACCCTGCGTAAACCTTTTTTACTATCTCTTGTTGCTACACATCCCCTGGTTTTTCCCTTCTGATATAACCAAGGAGGAGGCTGGCGTCTTGGCATGTGGCCACGTCAGAATTTTTTGCATGTACCTGGACACTAGGGGTTTTTTTAATAAAGAGTGTTGTTTCGCCCGCACTCATAAAGACCGAACACCCTAGGGAGTGTTCGGCGTCACGAGTTTTGGCATTATATGCATCAGCTCCGAATCATGTCTTTGGTCAAATGTTGGGTTGCCCGGCTCCTGAGTTCGGCTACCTTACGTTCCGCTCTATCGGCTAAGGTAGCACCAGGAGAACTACTGCGATTGTGCCCCGGTTCGGCCGGGCGAGCACCTCAGTAGAGAAAGCTGAAAACTGACTGTCATGATGTAGCGTGAGACTGGTCAGCCACTCGATGACCTATCGGAATCTATCGGATTCCTCCTCTTTAACAAAGGGCCGCTTCCCGGCCAGGCACATACGCGCCCCGAACTCGGACGAGCGCAGTTGCCACCAAGGGGCTACCTAAATAGTCTCACTGTCAAACTCCTATGGCTAAGTGAAAGTGTTAAAGCATTATAGTCCGGTTGCCTGGCCCGCTGTGCTATCACCTCCTTTGTAGGACCAAGACGTTGGGTTAAGTGTGAAAATGCGTCTTCTGCAAGCACCCCCGCACTATGTGCGTGGGGGCTGAAGCCAACGACTGCCATCTTTTAGATTCTGTATATATATATATATATATATATCTTAAAATGGCCGCACAGGAGGTGTTCCCAATACTTGGAGGCACAAGTATAAAAAAGGCCACTGCAGTTTATCAAAATATTACTTTATAATTACATATGCTATCATAACATAGCATCTTTCAGGCACTGTGTCTCTATTACACGAGCGCCTTCAAGAACTTCCTGAAAATAGTGCTCGGAGGGTACTCGGCTTTTGTCCGAATCTCGGGACACAACAACGGTGGTCTCCATCTCTGCCCAGTATGTCTTAACACGGGCAAGAGCCATCCTAGTGCCCTCTATGCATGCTGACCTCTTCATTGCATTTATACGCGGCACCGCATCAAGGAATTGCTGCACCAAGCTGAAATAACTCTTCGGCTCCGTTCTCCCCGGCCACAGGTGACCCATGACGTACTTCATGGCGAGTCCAGACAACCTATTCAGTTCGGCCCATTGAGCCAAACGATCATCCACTACCAGTGGACGCTCTGGATTGTGAAACTGCGACAAGAAAAGCTTTTCCACTTCGCGATCTTTCTGATCCCGAAAGTGTTCGGTCGCATCAGCAGCACTCGCTGCCAAGTCCAGATAGGTATCCTCCACACTCCACATCCGGTCCAACGGAGCAAACTTCGGATCACAAAATTTCCTTCGCAGCATAAAGGGCTTTCTAGCCGCAATTTGTTCGGCCTGACGCAGCTCCTCCTTCGCAGCTCTCATCGCAGAGCGCGCGTCCTTGGCATTGGCAACGACCTTCTCTAAGTCCGGCTGTTTCGCCTGGTCTTCTTTTTCAAGAAGTCTGCAACGGTCTGTAGCGCTTTTTAACTTTTCGGCCATCTCGGCCATCTCTTCCTTGCTTCGGCAATGAGCAGCATGTTCGGCTCTCAGCTCTTCAAGGGCTTTCCTGGTGGCCGCATCACTTTCGCTGGCTTGTTCTTTAGCTCAGGCAAGTTCTGCCCTAAGACTCTCCACGGCGGCCGCACCATCTGCGTCAAGCACACACATCGTAAGACACAGGCATAAAACTGTTCTTACCTGATGCCACCCGAGGAATTACATACCTTGAGCCTCATCAAGCCGCTTATTGACAGCGTGATGTCGGCATCTGCCACGTCCAGTTGCCGCTTTAGTTCGGCAAAATCGTCAGTTCGGCTCGATTCCGGACACCCTGCCGCCTACATTCAAAGGCGACATCTTAGACCTGGGATTATGATCCTCCGTGTGCCGTCATTTCTTGACGACGCGCAGAGTCTCAGGGGCTACTATCTACACAGGGCGCATCTTACTCATGCGCAACTGACAAAAGTATACATTATCTAATGTACCTCAAAACCCGTCAGTAAACTTTTGACGGCCTCATACAATCCGCTCTCTACAGATGAAATCCTTTCAATCACCGTGCCCATCAATGCGCGGTGCTCCTCTAAGATAGAAGCTCGCCCTAGCAGAATCTTTAGCTCCTCCGTCCGAGCACCAGACGGGGCTCGTCCCATGTCCTCTTTCGAAGGCCGGACACGGAGAACCTCGGGGGGCCGCATAGCCACCTTCCACCCCTGCCGGATTTGGAGAAACCCTCCGCGACGACACCTCAGGGTCGCCCGCCTCGCTAGGCGGCACGGCAGGGGGAGGCGTCCCGCTCTCCATCATCTCTGGTAGGAGATCCCCCGAAGACGAGCTCTGCTGAGAAGGGCTGAGGTCCGAGCTACAAGATAAAGGTTTGGTTAATCTTCTCAGATATAAATGAAGGACTTCCCTCATCCCTCAAAAGGAAAATCTTTTCTCCACTTACGGCTCGCTGGAGGGCTGATCCCCTTAAGGGCATAGTCCGGCCGAGGAACTCCCCGGCGTCGGACCCTCTGACGAGGATTTTCTCCCCCATTTCGAGGCCATGGTTTCCGGGTCGTCAGTGGCGGCTCTCTTCTTCCCCTTAGGAGAGGAATTGTCGGTTCCTCCCTTCGGAGCAGCCTCCTTCGAGGAGGCCATAGCTTCCTTGTCCTCCCCTCCAAAGGCATTATCTCCAGCATCCTGACCAGCACGGGATCCATCCTGGTTTCAGGAAGGGGAGCCGGACACCTGATCAGCTTTGCCTTCGCTATCCACTCCTGTTTAAAAGGACGGCTCTTTTAGGGGCAAGTTTATGACAATTATACGGATAGAAGGTCCGGGCACAAGGTTGCTTACTTGAGTATCCGGGCGATTGCAGCTTAGGCCTGCGTCCTCGGTTAAATCCGGACACATCTCTTGTGATCCGAAGAACAGTCTATACATCTCCGCGGGCGTTGCGCCCATAAAGTTCTGGAGAGCTCGCGGTCCCTCTGGATTAAACTCCCACAGGCGAAGGGGGCGACGTTTGCCGGGCAATATTCGGCGAATCAGCATGACCTGCGTCACCTTGACCAAGCTGAGGTCTCCTTCCAAGAGATCCTTAATTCGGCCCTGTAACAGGGGCACGTCTTTGGGCAAACCCCAATCTAACCCTCTGTTAACCCATGACGCTAGTCGTAGTGGGGGACCCGAGCGAAAGGCAGGAAGCGCCACCCACTTGGTGCTCCGGGAAGCGGTGATATAAAACCACTCTCGTTACCACAAGCCTAGCTCCTCTTGAAAAGAGCCCTCGGGCCATGGAGCATCAGCATTTTTGCTTATAACAGCGCCTCCGCACTCTGCGTTCCGTCCCTTGATCATCTTCGGCTCCACTTTGAAAGTCTTGAGCCATAATCTGAAGTGAGGGGTAACACGGAGGAACGCTTCGCATACAACGATAAACGAGGAGATATGGAGGATGGACTCCGGAGCTAAGTCGTGGAATTCCAGCCCATAATAAAACAGCAGTCCCCTCACAAAGGGGTCCATCGGGAAGCCTAACCCCCGAAGGAAGTGAGACACAAACACTACGCTCTCACCGGGCTGGGGACTGGGGATAGCCTGCCTTTGAGAAGGCAACCTGTGTGAAATTTCGGCGGTCAAGAACTTAGCCTCTCTCAACTTTAGCACGTCCTCCTCCATGACGGAGGAGGGCATCCATCGGCCTTGAAGGTCAGAACCGGACATTGTTGAAGGTCTGAGGCGCTCAGAATCTGGAGCCTAGGGTGTTGGAACTCGAGGCGACGAGCGAACTTGTTTTGGGATTGGAGAAAAGGAGTAAGACCCTGGTCTCTTTATAAGAGGTTGAATACCAGGAGCCCTCCCCGTAACCGTTTGGGACTCGCCTTTAATCGAGAAAACATGCTAACGGGCACGATTGGGTTACCCACGTCCGTATTGATGAGAATCCCGTAAAAGGGGGGCACACGATCTCTGTTTTGACAAGACGTGCCAAGGAAACCGCCTCACAAAACACGCTGAGGTGGAAAAGTGAAAACGATTCGAGTGAAGGACTTGGCTGTAATGTGATGACGTACTGCGGAATACGTCAGCAGATTTGATTTGTGTTAATATTATTCCCTCTATGGCAATATGTGGAAGCTTATTTTGCAGAGCCGGACACTACTATTGGTGTTTACAATCTTCTATGAAGGACTTGCAGGAGGAACCCGCCTTGCAATGCCGAAGACAATTTGCGCGCCGGACTCGTCGTCATTGAAGCCAGGTTCAGGGGCTACTGAGGGAGTACTGGATTAGGGGGTGTTCGGGCAGCCGGACTATACCTTCAGCCGGACTCCTGGACTATGAAGATACAAGATTGAAGACTTTGTCCCGTGTCCGGATGGGACTTTCCTTGGCGATGCGGATATTCAAGATCTCCTACCATTGTAACCGACTCTATGTAACCCTAACCCTATCCGGTGTCTATATAAACCGGAGGGTTGTAGTCCATAGGCAATCAACTCCATATACAACAATCATACCATAGGCTAGCTTCTAGGGTTTAGCCTCCTTGATCTCGTGGTAGATCTACTCTTGTACTACCCATATCATCAATATTAATCAAGCAGGATGTAGGGTTTTACCTCCATCAAGAGGGCCCGAACCTGGGTAAAACATCGTGTTCCCTGCCTCCTGTTACCATCCGGCCTAGACGCACAGTTCGGGACCCACTACCCGAGATCCGCTGGTTTTGACACTGACAGTGGGCAATAGGGGGATCCTTCCCACACGACCCAAAAATCGTCGGGGATAGGCCCTCCTGGGACACAGGCTGGGGCCGTGTGCGATCGGGCGAGGCATCGAAACCCAATCATTTCCGTAGGTATGTACATCCCACACGGTAATCCAAGAAAAACTTTTCCGTAGGTATATACATCCCACACGGTGAATCCCAGAAAATCATTTCCGTAGGTATGTACATCCCACACGGTGAATCCCAGAAAATCATTTCCATAGGTATGTACATCCCACACGGTGAATCCTAGGAAAACATTTCTATACGTATGTATATCACACACAGTTCTTTGTGTGGAAACGTTTGTGCAAGGTGGCCTAACGCAAATAGTTCGCTGCCGGAAGCTGATAATCCCCAAGTGCAGGGAATCATCGTAGCAATTTCCAAAGGTGGAAGTGATAAGTATGGAGTGTCGAACCCACAAGGAGCTAAAGGTAAGATCAATATTCTCTCAAGCCCTATCCGCCACTGATACGACTCTTCGTACACCGAACGTTTGCTTCCAACTAGCAACGAGAAATAAAATTATGTTGTGGGTATGAAGTGGATAACTTTGGACGATATCGGAGAGCTAAAATATGAAAGTAGGTGCTGTAATCATGAAGTTAGAATATATTACTAAATATTATAAATAGCGAGTGTGGAATAACGGTGGATCGGTGTGCGGAATTGTCTTAGGCAATTGTTAACAAGACCGATAGTCGTCATTGCAATTTCATATGAGGGAGAGGCATAAGCTAACATACTTTCTCTTCTTGGATCATATGCACTTATGATTGTAACTCTAGCAAGCATCTGCAACTACTAAAGATCATTAAGGCAAAACCCAACCATAGCATTAAAGTATCAAGTCCTCTTCATTCCCATACGCCATGTCCCGCTTATCCGTGTTTGTGTTTCAGTCACTCACACAACGCAGACAATAAGCAAACCATGGACATATTGCAACACCCTACAGCGGGAATCCCTCACGCTTGCGCGACACGGAGGGCACCATAGGACAGCACCAAAGTAAAACATACAACTCATACAAATCTAGATCATCAATCAACCCAAAGACAAAGGATATCTACTCAAAACATCATAGGATGGCAACACATCATTGGATCATAATATGTGGCATAAAGCACCATGTTCAAGTAGGGATTACAGCGGGGTGCGGGAGAGTGGACCACGTAAAAGAGATGAGGATGGTGATGATGATGGTAATGTTGATGAAGACGATCACCGCGGCGATGATTCCCCTCCCGATGGCACTCCGGTGCCACCAAGAGAGAGGAGGAGAGGTTCTCCCCCTTGTGATTCCTCCTCCATGGCCTCCCCCCTGGATGGGGAGAGGTTCTCCCTCTGGTCCTTGGCCTTCATGGTGATGATGGCCCCTCCGGGATCCTCCTCCATGCCCTCCGGTGATGATGGCCCCCTCCAGCAGGGTGCCAAAGAGGGCCTAGATTGATTTCTCGTGGCTACAGAGGCTTGCGGCAGCGAAACTTCCGATCTAGGTTATTTTCTAGAGGTTTCTGTATTTATAGGAATTTTTGGCGTCGGTCTCACATCAAGAAGATGCCTGAGTCATCCACGAGGCAGGCCCACGCGCCGGGGGGGGGGGGGGGGGGTGGGCGCGCCCCCACCCTCATGGACAGCCCGAAACTCTTCTGGCCCAACTCTTTTACTCCGGGGTCTTCTTTTGGTCCATAAAAAATCATCAAAAATTGGCACGTATTGGACTCCGTTTGGTATTCCTTTTCTGTAAAACTCAAAAACAAGGAAAAAACAGAAACTAGCACTGGGCACTAGGTTAATAGGTTAGTCCTAAAAATCATATAAAATAGCATATAGATGCATATAAAACATCCAAGGTTGATAATATAATAGCATGAATACTTCATAAATCATAGATATGTTGGAGACGTATCAGAAGCCATGTGTGATTGTTAGTTGATCGAACACGCCTACTTTCTAGAAACTGTGCGAGTTGTTTGTGTTCATCACCCACGGTGCTGTCTGAGTAACTGTCTGCAATAGAAAACCCTAATAAGCAGGGTAATTAGCCTATTTATTGATAATCCATGTACTAATCAAACTGATATTTCTTATAAACATGTCAGATATTTCATAATCGAATTACATCAGATAGCTTCGGCACTCAGTTACGCCATTACACAACAACACCAAGTTGCACATGCAGCATCAAAAACCTTTGGAAAGTAGCATCATACATGGTAAATAGACAGATGAATCTCATGTGGGAAACTGCAGAAGCGGAAGGCAAATATTGAGCCTTCAGTGATGTTGAATGTCCTTGCAACTTTAGGCTAGTGGCTATGGATAATTGCCCACCCAACCTTCGTCCTCTTCGGCAAGACTTGAATATTGTACCGTGGGTGTTGAATGAATACTTTCCTCACCTCTTGACCATGCAGGTGGTTTGAGAGGTAATCATCGGTGAACTGCTTTGAAAAGTACCGAAAACACAGCTATGCATAAATAGCTGTTGTAAATTTTGAAATGGCGCAAGGGGTAAAAACAAGGTAAAAGAGTCGGTACCATCCTATAGTTGACTGATGTAAACGGGAAATAGCTAATGTAAAATTTATCTGATATAGAACACTCATATCGATAAAATGGTTTGAACTATTTACTAGAAAAAAAGGGGGCACCCTGCCCTTTTTTAACCAATGCCGAATCGACGACCTATGTATAAAAAAGAGAAAAATTTTGGATTTGAAGAAAAAAAATAAAAAAGAATTCTATTAATTTTCATTTTCCATTTATTTAGTTCTTCTTCATTGTGCAAACAAAGATCTTGCTGTTATTCGTCACAAGTTTCTTCATCCTAACAAGCTTTCTGAGTTTCTTGACTTGACTGATATTCATGGACATCTCATTTCCCCATATGCAAAATGGGTCGAACAGTGGGTCTAAGCCTCTGACAGCAGGACCTACATGTGCAAGACCAAATTGTAAGAAACCTAAATATTAGAATGATTCCTACAACTGCACAATAATGTGCTATTAGCTAAAGGACCCTGCGTGAACAAACCTCGATGGTAAACCGCAGTGTCTCCCATTGTTTCCCTGCAACACACATAAGGAAGATCTTGATCAGGTTAACTGAGAGTTGCCATACTATCAGTAGAATATGTATTGAGTACAGCCAAATTCGATTGGTGTCACATGCATAACAATACAAAATTGTACCCACGGCAAATGAAAATTAAATTGCAGAACTGAACCAAATAGTTAAATGGACAACAGACCAAATGAACCAAAATAGTTAACTGAGCATGACATTGCAGAATGGAAACATGTACTAGAAGATAAGACAGTTATCAAAACAAAGAATGCTTGAGAACAGCACTACAAAATGTAGCAATTGTTGGACCAAAGTGTTAACGGAACATTACATTTCAGAGGACCAAACTGTTAAATAAACATCAGATTGCATATTAACATTACAGAGGACAAATCACTAGAAGGCACTACGGTGGCCTCGAGAAAACAGCGCGAACTGTATTTTAAAGTAGACAACTGTGTGGCGGTGTTGACGGTGGCCTAGAAGACAAGGTGCTCCTCCAAGATCTAGCTGTCGACACGCATGGCAGCCATAGCAACCTCGTGCGCGCGTGCGACCGCATGCTACTGAGCTCCACGTTATACTGTGTGCAAAATGGCTGTGGGCGGCGCTTAATTGGAGGAGGGGGCAGTGATTTCGGTGGAAGGTGTCGCACCGTCGGTCGGGGCATGTGGGACGGGAAAGGAGGAGGATGGTGTGGGTGGGATGTGGATTACCTGACCATATCGACGAGGCCGCGCAACAAGAAGAAGAAGGTTCAGTGGCGAGGAGGCCGTGCAGCAAGAAGAAGGGTCGCCGGCGAGGAGGCCGCACAACAAGAAGAACGGTCGCCGGCGAGGAGGCGGCGCTACAAGAAGAAGAGTCACCGGCGAGGAGGCGACCCTGCAAGAAGAAGGGTAGCCGGCAAGGAGGCGACGCTGCAAGAAGAAGGGTCGTCGGCGAGGAGGTTGAGCTGCCAGTAAGCAGCAGTGAAGGTTTGAACTTGGAAAGCAAGGAAGAAGAATGGAAATGTGGCTTTTGGTAGGACAGAGGGGGCATGGAGATAGATATTTCCGCGGTGGCAAAAAATTTTCACTCGATGCCGCGAGAAACCGGCACACAAGTGTGGTTCAAGCGGGGGCGATGGACTGTAGACAACGAAGCTTCCTGCGTAAGCTAGACAAGACGGTGCGCCAAGATATTTTATATCGCATCCCACACGATTCTTTCTAGTAAACTGTTTGTGGTATACCTGATTTTTTTTCATTATGTTTAGAAAGACAAAATGGTGTTACGGAGGGAAAGGATGGTGTTTGAATTGCTAGAACATTTACGTACAGTGAACATGCAACTAGTACATGAGTGTCGTGTTTAAATTTGGAATAATTCCGGGTTCGTTTGTCATTTTTATGCATTAATTGAGTTTTTGGGCATTTAATGTGCATAATTCAAATTTGAACTACAAGCACATGCTCCAATGCACCATAGTTTGTTGAAAAATCACATGTGTGTCTTTGGGTGAATTTATAGGTCCCATGCAAGAAATGGGAATGAAATTCAAACATCTGGGCATCATGACTCGGCCGGAAAGATTGAGAAACTCGGTTTTTAAATTCATGTAAATTCAAAACACGCCTGAAAATCATGAAACTTGGCATGGTGTCATGACATGGCACAAACATGTTGCGGTAATTTTTTTGGCCGAATTGGGACAAGCTTTGGTGTAAGCCTCTTGCAAACCGGAGCTTCCCTCAAGAAGGCTCGTGGTTCCGAGAGGGAACGTGTCACCTCCGTGTGCGAAACGAGATACGTACACTGCCTTCTCTCGCCTTAATTTTTTACACAGGCAGATTAGACCAAATAGAAGTATCGTGCTAATTTTTTGGAATTATTCCGGGTTCGTTTGGCCTTTTTATGCATTAATCAAGTTTCTGCGCATTTAAAGTGCATAATTCAAATTTGAACTACAAGTACATGCTCCAGTGCACCAAAGTTGGTTGAAAAATCACATGTGTGTCCTTGGGTGTATTTATAGGTCCCATGCAAGGAATGGGAATGAAATTCAAACATCTGGGCATCGTGGCTCGGCCGGAAAGATTGAGAAACTTGATTTTTTAATTCCTGTAAATCCAAAACACGCCTAAAAATCATGAAACTTGGCATGGTATCATGACATGGCACTAACATGTTGCGGTAATTTTTTTGGCCGAATTGGGACAAGCATTGGTGTAAGCCTCTTGCAAACCAGAGCTTCCCTCAAGAAGGCTCGTGGTTCCGAGAGGGAACGTGTCACCTCCGTGTGCGAAATGAGATACGTACACTACCTTCTCCTGCCTTAATTTTTTTACACAGGCAGATTAGACCAAATAAAAGTATCATGCTAAATTTTGGAATTATTCCGAGTTCGTTTGTTTTTATACATTAATTGAGTTTCTGCACATTTAATGTGCATAATTCAAATTAGAACTACAAGCACATTCTACAGTGCACCAAAGTTGGTTGAAAAATCACATGTGTGTCCTTCGGTGTATTTATAGGTCCCATGCAAGAAATGGAAATAAAATTCAAACATCTGGGCGTCGTGGCTCGGCCGAAAGATTGAGAAACTTGGTTTTTAAATTCCTGTAAATCCAAAACATGCCTGAAAATCATGAAACTTGGCATGGTGTCATGACATGGCACCAACATGCTGCGGTAATTTTTTAGGACGAATTGGGACAAGCTTTGGTGTAAGCTTCTTGCAAACCGGAGCTTCCCTAAAGAAGGCTCATGGTTCCGAGAGGGAACGTGTCACCTCCGTGTGCGAAACGAGATACGTACACTGCCTTCTCCTGTCTTAATTTTTTTACATAGGCATATTAGACCAAATAGAAATATCGTGCTAAATTTTGGAATAATTCTATTTTGTTTGGGCTTTTTATACATTAATTGAGTTTCTGCACATTTAATGTGCATAATTCAAATTTGAACTACAAGCACATGCTCCAGTACACCAAAGTTGGTTGAAAAATCACATGTGTGTCCTTGGGTGAATTTATAGGTCCAATGCAAGAAATGAGAATGAAATTCAAACATCTGGGCATCGTGGCTCGGCCGAAAAGATTGAGAAACTTGGTTTTTAAATTCCTGTAAATCCAAAACACGCCTGAAAATCATGAAACTTGGCATGGTGTCATGACATGGCACCAACATGCTGCAGTAATTTTTTTGGCCGAATTGGAACAAGCTTTGGTGTAAGCTTCTTGCAAACCGGAGCTTCCCTCAAGAAGGCTCGTGGTTCCGAGAGGGAACGTGTCACACTAGTACAAGGAGCTCCTAAACAAACGGTTTTTAACCCCTTTCCGCGATGGCATTTGGACCGTTGCCAAGTGAGTGTGGGCGATATGGGGGTCCTTCCCACACGACCCAGAAACCGTCGGGGACATGCCCTCCTGGCACACACGTTTGGCAAAATGAGGTCGTGTGCGACCGGCGAGCGCTCAAACACGGAAATACGTACAGTAGAGCTAAAAAATACTATTATACGGCGAAATTGTTTTCGGTCACAAGTACATCCCACATAGTCAGTCCCCGCTAAACATTTCCGTTCGTATGTACATCCCACACAGTCGCTCCAGGGAAAATGTTTTCGTTCATAGGTACATCACACACAATTCTTCCCGTTAAATCGCTTGCGTTATTGAATATATCACACACGGTCCGTGGAAGAAACTGTGCGGCAAAGGCTGTCCATCACACATAGTTTTCATGTGGTGAACGTTTGCGCAAGGTGGCCTAACGCAAACAGTTTTCTAGAAAAACTCGTGTGTGATTGTTCATTGATCAAACACGGCTTATTCCTAGAAATTGTGTGCGTTGCCTGAGGTCATCACCCACGGTATTTTTTCAACAACCGTTTGCAATAGCAAAACCCAATTAGCAGGCTAATTATCCGATTATTCATAATCCATTTATTAATCTAATTGACAGTTCATATTAAGAACACAATATATTTATTTTTATAATTCAAATACATCAGAGTACAACATCATATAGCTTCAGCACTCAGCTACCCCATTACACAACTACACCAGGACCAAGTTTCACATACAACATCTATAACCTTTTGAAATTAGTATCATAGACGGTACATAGACATATGTATCACATCTAGAAAACTGCTGAAGCAGAAGGCGAATATTGAGCCTTCATTGATGTTGAAGGTCTTTGTAACTTTATGCCAGTGCCTGTGGATTATTGACCGTTCATCCTTCGTCCTCTTCAGGAACACTTCAATATTGAACCGTGGGTGTTGTATGAATAACTTCCTCGCCTCCTGACCATACAGGTGGTTTGAGAGGTAATCATTAGTGAACTGCTTTGGAAAGGCCTGAAAACAAGGATGTGCATAAATATCTTCTCTATATTGGAAATGGGGCAAAGGAAAACAAAAGGCAAGGTATAATAGTTAGTACCATCCTGTAGTGAACTGATGTCTTCTTCACTGTGCTGACAAAGATCTTGTTGTTTTTGTCGCTAATTTCTTTATCCTAAAAATCTTTCTGAGTTTCTTTACTTGACTGATATTCATGGACAACTCATTTCCCCATATGCAAAAAGGGTCGAACAGTGGGTTAAAACCTTTAACAGCAGGACCTACATGTGTAAGACCAAATTGTTAAAAATCTAAATATTAGAATGGTTCCTACAATTGCACAATAATGTGATATTAGACAATGGACCATGCACGTGCTAACCTCGATTGTAAACCTCAGTGCTTCCCATTGTTTCCCTTCAACACATGTAAGGTAGTTAGTCATCAGGTTAAGTAAGGGTTCACATGCTATTAGTAAAATATGTTGATGAAAAATAATCACATTGCAAATTCATCAGATTAATTGAAGCCACACGAAAAACCCATTTATCCAAACCAAGCATGATTAAGACCTAGGAAATATAGCACTTGTATATGTTTCTCATGTATTAAGTGCAGCCAAATTCGATTTATTCCTCACATGCACAACAATACAAAATTCTACCCACGACAATTGGACATCACATTGCAGAATTGAACCAAGTAGTTAACTAAACACCACAACAAATGAACCAAACATTAACTGAGCACCACATTGCACAATATAACATACTCCTAATAGAAGATCAGACAGTTAACCAAACAGTTAACTACAGCCAATTGTAGCAATTGTATTTGTTTCTCATGTATTTACTACAGCCAAATTCAATTTATTCTTCACATGGTATACAATAACAGAATGCACCCACAATTTTGTAAAGATAAATTCGATTTATTTCTCACATAGAAGACAATACAAAATTGCAGCCTAGAGAATTGAACATCACATTTGCAGAATTGAACCAAACAGTTAACTGAAGACAACAACTAATTAACAAAACAATTAATAAGTGAGCACCACACTGCACGACATATAGAACATATACACTAGAGCAACACATTGCATGGTAGAATTAGATAGCACAATTCACTAGAATTTGTGAAGGAAAGGAAGGAGCAGCACATGCAACGGGTAAACCGATCATGCTTAACCGGCGTAGCTAGCAAATGGCAAGGTGCTCCTTCAAGATCTGGGGGTTGGCACGAATAGCAGCCATTGTGACCTCATCCACGCGTGCAGCCGCGATTTGCTTCTCCGCTGCCAAATGCTCCTTGAGGTCCTGGCTATATTGCGTGCACCATGGCTTAGACCAGCGCTTATTTGGTGGAGGCGCCAGTGATTTGGGTGGAAGGTGTCGGGCTTGCGTTGACGGTAGGGGCATGTGGGATGTGGAAGGAGGAGGATGATGGGGGTCAGGTGTGGATTACCTGCCTGGATAGGCGAGGCTGAGGAGCGTGAAGGAGGGTCGTCGACAAGGAGGCGGCGACGTTGCAAGCAAGGAGTGAAGGTTTCAACTTGGAAAGGAAGGCAGAAAGAGGGGAAATGTGGCTTTTGGTAAGGGGGAGGGGGCGGGGAGGTAGATATTTCCACGGAAGACGAAAATTTGGAATCACTTCAGCCAAAAAAGTGGCGCACAAAGTGTCATCAGACACGGTCCCTTATTCAGAACTGTGTATGATATGTGAACATCAAACGATTCAGATAGCTTAACCCGTGTGTCTTGAGTTTGAACGTCAAAAATTTTGGTTCGAATTTCCCTAGTTACAGTGGTCATCCACGTCATTGCATAATTTGGGTACACAAAGGAGACTAACTGTGTGCGTTCTACTTGATTTATAGTACTATACACCGACAGTGCTCCAAGATATTTTGTGCTGCATCTCACATGGTTGGTGATAATAAACTACGTGCGATCTACTTGATTTATCATCTTGATCATTTGAATTACGTAATGGGGTCACAACTACAAAGGATGGTGTTTGAATTGTTAGAACTTTTATCTGCAGTGAACATGCAACTATAGGTGTGTCGTCAAAAAATTTGGAATTATTCAGGGTTCGTTTGTACATTTTTATACATTAACTAGGTTTTCCAGGCATTGTATGTATATAATTCAAATTTGAACAACATGCACATGCTCCAGTGCATATAAACTTATTGAGAAATCAAATATGTGTCCTTGGTTGCATGCTTAGGTCCCATGCAAGAAATGGGAATGAATTTCAAACACCCTGCCACCGTCACTCGGCCGCAAATAGTTCTTTTCATTGAGCTTTCATATACTTATAGCTATAGTGCATCCGTTGCATGGCAATCCCTACTCACTCACATTGATATCTATTATTGGGCATCTCCATAGCCAGTTGATACGCCTAGTTGATGTGAGACTATCTTCCCCCTTTTTGTCTTCTCCACAACCACCATTCTATTCCACCTATAGTGCTATGTCCATGGCTCACGCTCATGTATTGCGTGAAGATTGAAAAAGTTTGAGAACACCAAAAGTATGAAACAATTGCTTGGATTGTCATCGGGATTGTGCATGATTTAAATACTTTGTGTGGTGAAGATGGAGCATAGCCAGACTATATGATTTTGTAGGGATAACTTTCTTTGGCCATGTTATTTTGAAGAGACATAATTGCTTAGTTAGTATGCTTGAAGTATTATTATTTCTATGTCAATATTGAACTTTTGTCTAGAATCTTTCGGATCTGAATATTCATACCACAATTAAGAGAATTACATTGAAATTATGCCAAGTAGCATTCCACATCAAAAATTCTGTTTTTATCATTTACCTACTCGAGGACGAGCAGGAATTAAGCTTGGGGATGCTTGATACGTCTCCAACGTATCTATAATTTTTATTGTTCCATGATATATTATATCCTATTTTGGACATTATTGGGCTTTATTATACACTTTTATATTATTTTTGGGACTAACCTATTAACCAGAGGCCTAGCCCAGAATTGCTGTTTTTTTGCCTATTTCAGAGTTTCGCAGAAAAAGAATATCAAACGGAGTCCAAACGGAATGAAACCTTTGGGAACTTGATTTTCGAAACAAACATGATGTAGAGGACTTGGACACTACATCAAGCAATCAACCAGGAAGGCATGAGGTAGGGGGCGCGCCTACCCCCCAGGCGCGCCCTCCACCCTCGTGGGGCCCATGTTGCTCCAACGACATACTCCTTCCTCCTATATATACCTACGTACCCCCAAACTACCAGATACGGAGCCAAAACCCTAATTCCACCACCGTAACTTTCCGTATCCACGAGATCCCATCTTGGGGCCTTTGCCGGAGCTCCGCCGGAGGGGGTATCGATCACGGAGGGCTTCTACATCAACACCATAGCCTCTCCGATGAAGTGTGAGTAGTTTACTTCAGACCTACAGGTCCATAGTTATTAGCTAGATGGCTTCTTCTCTCTTTTTGGATCTCAATACAAAGTTCTCCCCCTCTCTTGTGGAGATCTATTCAATGTAATCTTCTTTTGCGGTGTGTTTGTTGAGACTGATGAATTGTGGGTTTATGATCAAGTTTATCTATGAACAATATTTGAATCTTCTCTGAATTCTTTTATGTATGATTGGTTATCTTTGCAAGTCTCTTCAAATTATCAGTTTGGTTTGGCCTACTAGATTGATCTTTCTTGCAATGGGAGAAGTGCTTAGCTTTGGGTTCAATCTTGGGGTGTCCTTTCCTAGTGACAGTAGGGGCAGCAAGGCACGTATTGTATTGTTGCCATCGAGGATAACAAGATGGGGTTTATATCATATTGCGTGAGTTTATCCCTTTACATCATGTCATCTTGCTTAAAGCGTTACTCTGTTCTCTTGAATTTAATACTCTAGATGCATGCTGGATAGCGGTCGATGTGTGGAGTAATAGTAGTAGATGCAGGCAAGAGTCGGCCTACTTGTCTTGGACATGATCCCTATATACATGATCATACCTAGATATTCTCATAACTATGCTCAATTACGTCAATTGCTCAACAGTAATTTGTTCACCCATCGTAATACTTATGCTCTCGAGAGAAGCCTCTAGTGAAACCTATGGCTCCCGGGTCTATTTTCCATCATATTAATCTCCTAATACCTAGTTATTTCCTTTGCCATTTATTTTACTTGCATCTTTATTTCTCTTTATCATAAAAATACCAAAAATATTATCTTATCATATCTATCAGATCCCACTCTCGTAGGTGACCGTGAAGGGATTGGCAACCCATTTATCGCGTTGGTTGCAAGGAGTTTATTTGTTTGTGTAGGTGCGAGGGACTCGTGCATGGCCTCCTATTGGATTGATACCTTGGTTCTCAAAAACTGAGGGGAATACTTATGCTACTCTGCTGCGTCACCCTTTCCTCTTCAAGGGAAACCAACGCAATGCTCAAGAGGTAGCAGCCGACTGCGTTCGCGGCGAGGCGGGACATCTCTCGTGCTTCCGCCTCCATGCTCGCATCTCCCTGGTGGCAATCTCTCGATGCAGAACTCACGCTGGCCATGGCAAACGCAAAGGGAATGATGATGAATGACTTTGTTTTTGTGGATGAGGAGTTGAGGAGGAATGTGCAGTCATCTTGGAGTAGTAGTATTTATAACCGAGTAGTAATACGCTCCTAACTGGGAAACCATTTAGGTTTTGATCGGTCTGAACAGGTTTGGAATTTGGAATGTGACGGGACACATTCTCAAAATTTACTGATGGTTATAGTGCGGCACTATTCCCGGAAGGCGTAACGTGGGCACATACGCCTTCTTGGCCGCGTACGTGGTGTTTGCACCATAGGGTGCACTGCAAATAGGCAATGTCAGCACACGTCTTGTTCCAACAACCATGCACGCTCGTTATTACCATCGCGCACGCTTCTTTTAATTAGAATGTGTGTGCCCGTCTAGCGCACACACGTTTATCTATCTAACTGTTTCAGTTTGTTGTGGCTAATCACAAACAGTTCATCCATGTGAAGTGTATGCCATCAATCGCAAACACTTTGATCTGGCTGATCCGTTTCTGTTCTGTTGCCTAATCACAAATAGTTAATCCTTCTGAAGCATATGCCCTCAATCACACACACCTTTATCTAGCTTCCCATTTCTATTGTTCCTCCTCATCAAAAACAGTTCATCCGAGTGAACCGTATGCTGTATATCGCACACGCCTTCATCAGGCTGCCCATTTATTTTGTTCCGCCTCATCGCAAATAGTTCATTGGACTGAACCGTATGCCCTGCATCGCACACGCAACTAAAATCTGAACCGTGTTTGATGGATCCGCCATCGCAAATGGTTTGCACCTTTTTTAAGATTCTTTTACACCACCGTTTGCGATTATTGCATCGCACATAGTTTCGTCGAAGGGTCTCTGATCATAGTGTCGCGTTAGCAGCATCCTGCAGTAGTGTGCGTACAATGTTAAAAATTTATTTTCATGTCAGAAGTGATATGTATATTTAGAGGTTAACTTATAGAATGCTTTGATTTATGATCATAGTTGGCGCAACCGAGGTCGAGACCCTCACAGGCGCGCTTGCCCAGGCCAAGAAAGAAGTAGAGGCAAATAAGGCAGCCGCTGATAAAGCGGCTGCTCAAATAGATGCCGAACAAGCTGCCCGCCACCAACACGAAGCTCGGGTGGCCGAAGTCGAGCAGGAGCTGAATGATGCCATCAGCAAATGCGAAACATTGGAGCGGAAGACTTCATCCCAGTCCTCCAAGGTTGCCAAGGTTCTCCAGGACGCCAAAGAGGCGCGGAGTGACTCCCAGAGCGCTCACGAAGAGATCCACCAGGCGAGGCAGATAGCGGCTGGTAAGGCCTTTCTTTTGTAGAGTATCTTTGGAGGTCAAAGGTATGCTTTGCTCACACAAGTGTGGAGTTTTCCATACGCGTCTATGGATGTTCCGAAGAGTGTCGCCGATGCCGCATAGTTCTTCTGAGCCCAGGAGGGGAACTCGTCTAAGAAGCTATTCTGGTCACAATTTCTCGCGCCGGGACACCCGACGCCTCTGAACGACCAACTGAAGCAGCTGGTAGAGCTGCATAGGGCGGCAGGTTTGGCTACAAAGGACCTGATAGTCCAGCTCTGTCCGACCGAGCCGATCCTGAGCAGCTACTTCGGTTTGGTTGAGCGGCTTGTCGACGCGCGGCCACAGATTGACGCTGTAAAGCGCTCGGCCTGCATAAAGGGTGCCCTGGTGGCCTTCCCCCGTGTCAAAATGCAATGGGCGAAGATGAAGGCCACCGAAGTGGCAATCGTAGGCCCGCCCGAGGGAAAAGGTCATCGGAAGCCGGATAGGTACTTTGACGACGTCCTAGAAGGAGCCCGAGAGATAGAGGGTCAATGTTCTAAGGACATAATATTTGATTAAGCGTGTTCTGGTTGTACAAACTATGTTATGAACCCATGCTGTTATATATCTATGTTTGCGCCTTCTTTTTGAGCGATTTTTTCTCATGTGCGGCTGTTTATTGTTATATTTCTGAAAGTTGCTAGTCATCGGCTTCAGCCCCCATGTAGATACTACAGGGGTGTTCGGCATAACGTGTGATCATACTTTATCCAACGTCTTGGTCCATAAAGCAGGTGTCCTCGAGGTGAACCGGGCAACCGGACTATGCGACTTTATTACTTTCACTTCGCCATAGGAGTTTGACTATGGAGCTAAGTACCAGCCCCTTGTGCGTGTCCGGCTATCCGGACTACGGTGCCTTTTCCACACGGTTGGACGAAGACCAGCCGCTCGTGTAACACGGGGTGAATTTCTAATGATTTGTAGTATAATACTAAGTCGCCGAATCGCCGACCAGCTCTTGCCTATCATGACAGTCAGTTCTTGGCTTTCTTTACTGAGGTACTTGTCCGGACGAACCAGAAGGATAATCGCAGTAGTTCTTCCTTTACTACCTTAGCCGAATAAGTGGAATGTAAGGTGGTAAGCAGAGGAGCCGGGCAACCCAACTATAGACCAAAGACATGATTCGGATCCGATGCATATAATGCAATATCCGAGACGCCGAGGAGTTCCCTATAGGTGTTCGGACTTGAAATGTGCAGGGCCGAATACAACCCTCAGTGTTAAGGCTAGACTAAAGCACATGTGGCAGTCTGAAGTAGGGATGGAATACAGATGATAATATAAAGTAAAATGATTTCCAAACAAAGTGGTGATCAACTGCTTCATTTATACCCTGATTAATAGGTCGAGCCGTGTTGTTACAGATAATGCCATGAATATTGAGGCCATTTTACATGCCAAAAGTTTTCACAAGGGAAAGGTTTACACATGGCCTAAAAGTAGTGGTTTGAGGATCCCAATGATGCCCTGTTGCACGTTTGCACCACTTCTCCTTGGTGAGACATCCTTGGAGAGGAGTTCGATGGTCGTCTGCAAGAAAGAGGGACTGAGGGAGTCCTGGATTAGGGGGTGTTCGGGTAGCCGGACTATACCTTCGGTCGGACTCCTGGACTATGAAGATACAAGATTGAAGACTTCATCCCGTGTCCGGATGGGACTTTCCTTGGCGTGGAAGGCAAGCTTGGCGATGCGGATATTCAAGATCTCCTACCATTGTAACCGACTCTATCTAACCCTAACCCTATCCGGTGTCTATATAAACCGGAGGGTTGTAGTCCGTAGGCAATCAACTCCATATACAACAATCATACCATAGGCTAACTTCTAGGGTTTAGCCTCCTTGATCTCGTGGTAGATCTACTCTTGTACTACCCATATCATCAATATTAATCAAGCAGGGCGTAGGGTTTTACCTCCATCAAGAGGGCCCGAACCTGGGTAAAACATCGTGTTCCCTGCCTCCTGTTACCATCCGGCCTAGACGCACAGTTCGGGACCCACTACCCGAGATCCGCCGGTTTTGACACCGACATTGGTGCTTTCATTGAGAGTTCCTCTGTGTCGTCGCCTTTAGGCCCGATGGCTTCTTTGATCATCAACAACGATGCGGTCCAGGGTGAGACTTTGCTCCCCGGATAGATCTTCGCTCTGCGGGCCAATTCGCTCGGCCACCTTGAGCAGATCGAAAGCTACGCCCCTGGCCATAAAGTCAGGTTTGGAAGCTTAAACTACACGGCTGACATCCGCGGAGACTTCATCTTCGACGGGCTCGAGCCACGGCCAAGCGCGCCACACTATCTCGAGGGGCATGATCTAGCTCTGCCCCGGCAGTGTCCTGGAGGCCGCACACGCATCGGTTCCGACCCCTAACTCGGAGCCTATTGCGCCAATCGAGGATGAGCGGTTGGACGTCACCTCGGGGGCTGCGATCCCGAAAGCGATCGAGCCGAACGCTAGCCCTGCACTCTGCACGACCCATGACTCCGAGGATCCGGACTCCTCCCCGGACTCCGACCCCCCCGCGCCCCTGCCAATCGAATCCGATTGGGCGCCGATAATGGAGTTCACCGCCACAGACATCTTTCAGCATTCGCCTTTTAGCGACATCCTGAATTCTCTTAAGTCTCTCTCTTTATCAGGAGAGCCCTGGCCGGACTATGGTCAGCGAGGGTGGGATACGGTCGATGAGGAAATTCAAAGCCCACCCACCACCCACCTTGTAGCCACTGTCGACGATCTAACCGACATGCTTGACTTCAGCTCCGAAGACATCGACGGCATGGACGACAATGTAGGAGACGAATAGGAAGCAGCACCTGTAGGGCGCTGGAAGGCCACCTCGTCATATGACATATATATGGTGGATACTCCAAAAGATGGAGATGGCGATGGAATAGTGGGGGATGACGCCCCCAAGAAACAGCCAAAGCGCCGGCGTCAGCGGCGCCGCTCTAAATCCCGCCAAAGCAAAAATGGTGATTCCGGCACGGGAGATAATACTACCCTGGATAGCGCCGAAGAACACCCACCTCAGCAAGATTCGGCACAGGAAGATGGAGAAGCCAGCCCTCATGAGAGAGCGGCAGACCGAGAGGTCGAGGATGATAACTATATGCCTCCCTCCGAAGACGAGGCAAGCCTCGATGACGATGAATTCGTCATACCATCAGACCCCGCCAAACAAGAGCGTTTTAAACGCAGGCTTTTAGCCACGGCAAGCAGCCTCAAGAAAAAGCAGCAACATCTTAGAGCTGCCCAAGATTTGCTAGCTAACAGATGGACTGAAGTCCTTGCGGCCGAAGAGTATGAACTCGAACGCCCCTCCAAGAGTTACCCGAAGTGCAGGCCGCTACCCCGATCAGAGGAGGAAGCACCTACATCACCAGCGCATGATATGTTAGACCGGCCACCTCGCGGCCGTGACAGAGAGGCCTCTCGGCCCTCCACCCAAGCCATGCCCCGACGCCGCTCAACTAAGGCACGGGAAAATGCGCCCGACCTGCGAGACATATTGGAGGATAAGGCAAGACAAACAAGATCGATCTACGGATCGCGCAGGCGCCCTACGGCATGTGACAATGATCTTCACTCCGTATACAACAAATCCGGCCAGGCCGAACACAACAGACATAGCTCTTCCGAGCTGCGTCGTGATATAGCCCAGTACAGAGGCGCCGCACACCTGCTATGCTTCACGAATGAAGTAATGGATCATAAAATCCCAGAGGGTTTCAAACCCATAAACATCGAATCATACGATGGCACAACAGATCCGGCGGTATGGATCGAGGATTATCTCCTTCACATCCACGTGGCACATGGCGATGATCTACACACCATCAAATACCTCCTGCTCAAACTTAAAGGACCGGCCCGGCATTGGCTTAACAGCTTGCCAGCAGACTCAATCGGTTCTTGGGAGGACCTGGAAGCCGCATTCCTCGACAACTTCCAGGGCACTTACGTGCGATCGCCGGATGCCGATGAGTTAAGCCACATAATTTAGCAGCCAGAGGAATCGGCCAGACAATTCTCGACACAGTTCCTAACAAAGAAAAACCAGATAGTCGACTGTCCGGACGCAGAGGCCCTAGCAGCCTTCAAGCATAACATCCGCGACGAGTGGCTTGCCCGGCACCTGGGACAGGAAAAGCCGAAATCCATGGCAGCCCTCACGACACTCATGACCCGCTTTTGCGCGGGAGAAGACAGCTGGCTAGCTCACAGTAACAACTTATCAAAGAACCCTGGTAATTCGGATACCAAGGACAAAAGTGGCAGGACACGTCGGAATAAGCAAAAACGCTGCATTAACAGCGATAGCAATGAAGACACGGTAGTCAATCCCGGATACAAAGGCTATAAATCCGGTCAGCGGAAAAAGCCATTCAAAAAGAATACTCAGGGCCCGTCCAGTTTGGACCGAATACTCGATCTCTTATGCCAGATACATGGCACCCCCGAAAGGCCAGCCAATCACACTAACAGGGATTGTTGGGTGTTCAAGCAGGCAGGAAGTTAAGGGCCGAAAATAGAGACAAGGGGCTGCACAGCGATGACGAGGAGCCCAAGCCGCCGAACAACAATGGACAGAAGGGCTTTCCCCCACAAGTGCGGACGGTGAACATGATATACGCAACCCACATTCCCAAGCGGGAGCAGAAGCGTGCGCTACGGGACGTATACGTGATGGAGCCAGTCGCCCCAAAGTTCAACCCATGGTCCTCCTTCCCGATCACTTTTGATCGAAGGGACTATCCCACTAGCATCCGTCATGGCGGCTTCGCCGCATTGGTTCTCGACCCAATCATCAACGGATTTCATCTCACAAGAGTCCTCATGGATGGCGGCAGTAGCCCAAACCTGCTTTATCAGGATACACTGCGGAAAATGGGCATAGATCCCTCCAGGATTAATCCCACAAGAACGACCTTTAAAGGCGTTATACCAGGTGTAGAAGCCAACTGTACAGGCTCAGTAACACTTGATGTGGTCTTCGGATCCCCGGACAATTTCCGAAGAGAAGAGTTAATCTTCGATATAGTCCTGTTTCGCAATGGCTATCATGCCCTGCTCGGACGAACCGCATTCGCAAAGTTCAATGCGGTGCCGCACTACGCATATCTCAAGCTCAAGATGCCAGGCCCTCGAGGAGTAATTACGGTCAACGGAAACACCGAACGCTCCCTCCGTACGGAGGGGCATACGGCGGCTCTCGCAGCGGAGGTACAAAGTAGCCTTCTTAGGTAATTCTCCAGTCCGGCCATTAAAAAGCCAGACACTGCCAAGAGCGCCCGGAGTAACCCACAGCAGGACCGCCTTGCACACTCTGAGCAAGCGTAGCAATGCGGCCCCAACCCCAGCTTTCGCGACATAGCGAAACAAGTACCTCGCGTACATAACTACGCCCTTGAAATACCATGGGCACAGGGGAAGGGGCACAATAACATCACGCCCAAAATACGGCTTAAAACGTACTAGGGGCTGCCAGATTCTTTTTTAATTTTTTCTTAGTTTCAGGACTCCATACTTCGGACGACCTGTTCGGCAATTCGACTGCCGCACAAAAGATGCAAGATCCAGGGAGGCAGACAAGCCATGCCGCATTATGGAACTCCCAGGTGGTCTCTGTTACGAGCGGTATACCTATTTTAAATACAATTCCGCGGCCTGCCCCTGGTCAGGACATACTGAATAGTCCAATATCTTTTGCTTACCGCACTATTTGTATCGTTCGGCTTTTATAAATAGCCTCTCTATAAACAATGCTTAGCTTCTTGTCTATTTTTTTGCATTATCTTCTTTTCACATTTATGTTTATTAAATGACATGATTACACCCATACACCATGGTACGGCAAACACGCCAGGGGCTTCAGTACCCCTCATAATGGTGTGAGAAGTCCGTACACTTTCACAAGTGCGACACCCCGAACTTATAGCACTGTATGCATCGGCTCCGAATCATGATTTGGGTCAATAGTTGGGTTTGCCCGGCTCCTATGTTTTGGTGTCTTACGTTCCGCTCTATCGGCTAAGGTAGCACTAGGAGAACCACTGCGATTGTGCCCCGGTTCAGCTGGGTTAAGCACCTTAGTGGAGAAAGCTAAAACTGACTGTCATGATGTGGCGAGAGACCGGTCGCTGTTCGAGAGGTTTTTGGAGTCCCTAAAGGCTTATGCCGCTTCGAGCGAGGAGATGGCTTTGTCCGGCCATGGCATGGATAGCGCCCTGAACTCAGTCTTCCGAACTAGGGGCTTCGCCGAAATTTAAAATTATAGAGTTCTATGACTAAGTGAGAGTGTTCAAGCATTATAGTCCGATTGCCTGGTTCGTTGTGCTGAGCGCCTCCCTCGAAGGACCCAACTATGGGAAAAAGAGCGCTCAGGTTTATCCCGAACACCCCAGCACTAGTGGCACGGGGGCAGAAGCCGACGACTGGCCATCTCTCAATTTTTGATAAACAGCCGCACAGAAAGTAATATTTTAAATTCAATAAGCATTGCTTAGCGCATATGAACAAGTTTTCAGCGCACAGGATAAACACGAGCAAGTTCATTCAAATATCACATCCTTGGTACATTCATCCGCCACAAGGCGGGCACCTGCAAGAACATCCTTGTAGTAGTTCTCGGGCTTGCGATGCTCCTTCCCCAGCAGCGGCCCGTCCTTCACAAGCTTCTCACTGTCCAGCTTACCCCAGTGCACCTTTGCATGGGCAAGGGCCCGACGGGCACCTTCGATGCAGACGAAGTGCTTGATGACCTCAAGCCTCGGACAGGCCTCCACCAGCCGCCGCACCAGCCCGAAATAGCTCCCAGGTAGGGCCTCTTCGGACCACAGCCGAACTATGAAGCCCTTCATGGCCTGCTCGGCCGCCTTGTGGAGCTCGACCAGCTGTTTCAGCTGGTCGCTCAAGGGCACAGGGTATCCGGCCTCAGAATAATGAGACCAGAACACCTTCTCCGTCGAGCTACCCTCTTCAGCTCGGTAGAATGCGGTGGCGTCGGATACGCTGCGGGGAAGATCTGCGAATGCCCCTGGAGAGCTCCGGATTCGGGTAAGTAACAGGTAGTTCACTAAAGAATGCCTTACCCGCTGCTATCTTCCTCATCTCCTCCAACTCTTGGAGGGCATTTTGGGCTTCGGCCTTGGAAGACTTGGCAGCCTCTAGGGCCATTGCAAGCTCGAATGCTTGCGCCTTCGACTCCAGCTCCAAACTCTCATGTTTTTTCATGAGAGCCTGAAGCTCTTGCTGCACCTCGCCGACCTGAGCCCCAAGTCTGTCTCGCTCGGTGCGCTCCGCGGCCGTTTTCTTTTCGGCCTCAGACAACGCCTGCTTAAGGGTCGCCACCTCAGTCGTGGCCCCTACAATAAGCAGTACAATCCTGTTACTCTTTTTGCAATCAAGCCTTTTTATAGGCACTTTTTCTGTAAGGTATTTCTTACCTTCTTCCTCCTCGAGCCGCCGCTTGGCAAGGCCGAGCTCTTGCTCGGTCCGCTTGAGGTCCTGCTTCAGGACACCCACCTCCGCAGTCAGTGCGGCGGTGGATAGCAGCGAAGCCTTCATACGCATATTGACTCTTTTTTGTTAGACTCCTGCGATATTTAATAGATCCTCTATTCGGCTTTTCTTTCCGAACGCCAAACAGAGCATCAGGGGCTACTGTCTATGCGGTAATATTTTTACATTTTTTTACTTACCTCGAAGCCTGTTAGAAGGCTAGCGCAAGCTTCAGTCAGTCCGCTCTTGGCGGACTGAACCTTCTGGATCACTGTACTCATAGTAGTACGGTGCCCCTCGTCGATGGAGGCATCGTCAAGCACCTCCAGCAGATTGTCCGGCACCTCCGGTTGGACGGAGGCCGCCGGCTCAGAAGGCTTGCTCCTCTTGGAAGAGTTCGCCTACCACGGTCCGGAACTGTGGAAGATTCCGGCACGGTGTCCGGCACAAAGCCAGACTGAGAGCCCTGGGGAGCGTTATCCCCTTCACCCCTGGAGTCCAGGAGGTTGCCTTGCGGCTCCTCTGGGACCACCTCCTCCTGCCCCAGAGCTTGTCGCGACGCCACTTCGGCGTCGTCTGCAGTGCGGGGGGAGACAGCGGGCAGAACTGAGTTCACGTCCGATGAGTCCAGGGAGCCGCCCGACGATTCGTCGAATTCGGCCCGGGGCGGACTGCATAACTACATTCGACATTAGGGAAAGCTGTGCAACAAAGGAACATCATGAGTTATTCTGATATCCGAACTTACGATTTCGCCGGACGCTTAGCCCTGTTTGGCCACTCCTCTTTGCCCTCTTCGGCATTGGGGGCGTAGTCTGGCGGAGGGGTCTTCCTTTTCCTAGACCCCTCGGCCTCCCCCGTTGGGGCGGCCTTCCTCTTCTCTCCTCCTCCACTGGGGGGGAGAGTTTTCTTCTTCCTCCTCCTGGTTTTCGCGGGAGGAGGGAGTCTCGGACTCGTCAGATGACGAGTCCGACACTACCACGTTGCGGGCACTCTTTCGAGTCCCCATTGTCTTCTTCTTCTTGGCCTTCTTCTCTGGTGCCACATAATGTGCCGGAACCAGCAGCTTCGCTAGTAGAGCTGGGGCTGTGTCTTCGGGCAGCGGAGCCGGACAGTTAATTGGTCCGGATATCGCCTGCCAAGCCTTTCAAAGGTAAGGGAGTTTAGATCCTGCATAGAGTCAAACTATGGAAAAAGCTTAACATCCTGTAAAAGGTGTAGATGGCATACCTCGCTAGCGTGCCGCTGTGAGCTGTATCCGCGGTCCTCGGAAGCGGATGCGGGAGCCTCGGAGCCCTTGAAGAGCATCTTCCAGGCGTCTTCGTACGTCGTGTCGAAGAGCCTGCTGAGGGTTTGATGCTAGGCTAGGTCGAACTCCCACAGATTAAAATCCCGTTGTTGGCACGGGAGGATCCGGTGGATGAGCATAACCTGGACTACATTAAAAGGCCAGACTGGCTTGTTCACCAGGGACTGGATGCATGTTTTCAATCCGGTCACCTCTTTTTCGTCACCCCACGACAGGCCCGTCTCTTTCCAGGACATAAGCCGCATGGGGGGTCCGGATCGGATCTCGGGGGCTGCGGTCCATTTCGGATCACGCAGCTCGGTGATATAAAACCACCCGGATTGCCATCCCTTTAGGGTCTCCACGAAAGAGCCCTCGAACCATAGGATGTTGGCCATCTTGCCCACCATGGCGCCTCCGCACTCCGCCTGGCTGCCGCGCACCACCTTGGGCTTGACGTTGAAGGTCTTGAGCCAGAGGCCGAAATGAGGGCGGACGCGGAGAAAAGCCTCGCACACGACGATAAATGCTGAGATGTTGAGGATGAAGTTCGGAGCCAGATCGTGGAAATCAAGGCCGTAGTAGAACATGAGTCCCCGGACAAATGGGTGGAGTGGAAAACCCAGTCCGCGGAGGAAGTGGGGGAAAAATACTACCCTCTCATGGGGCCTTGGGGTGGGGAGAAGCTGCCCCTCTTTGGGAAGCCGGTGCGCGATGTCCTTGGACAGGTATCCGGCCTTCCTTAGCTTCTTGACTTTGCCCTACGTGGCAGAGGAGACCATCCACTTGCCTCCCGCTCCGGACATTGCTGGAGAAGGTTGAGGTGGGAAGTGCGGGCTTGGGCGCTGGAGCTCGGGTGCGCAGGAGATGGATAGGCAAAGGAGGAAGAAGGCGTAGGTAAAAAGGTGGATCCTTGTCCCCTTATATGGGCGGATGCGGTTGTGTGTCCCCACCTGCCTAGTAAAACTCGCTTGCCTCCCAAGCGCCGTGATAAGTGGCGCGGTTGGGTTACCCACGTCTGTATTGATGAGAATCCCGTAAAAGGGGGGTACACGATCTCTGCTTTGACAAGACGTGCCAAGGAAACCGCCTCGCAAAACACGCTGAGGTGGAAAAGTGAAAACGATTCGAGTGAAGGACTTGGCTGTAGTGTGATGACGCACTGCGGAATACGTCAGCAGATTTGATTTGTGTTAATATTATTCTCTCTATGGTAATATGTGGAAGCTTATTTTGCAGAGCCGGACACTACTCTTGGTGTTTACAATCTTCTATGAAGGACTTGGAGGAGGAACCCGCCTTGCAATGCCGAAGACAATTTGCGCGCTGGACTCGTTGTCATTGAAGCCTGGTTCAGGGGATACTGAGGGAGTCCTGGATTAGGGGGTGTTCGGGTAGCCGGACTATACCTTCAGCCGGACTCCTGGACTATGAAGATACAAGATTGAAGACTTCGTCCCGTGTCCGGATGGGACTTTCCTTGGCGTGGAAGGCAAGCTTGGCGATGCGGATATTCAAGATCTCCTACCATTGTAACCGACTCTATGTAACCCTAACCCTATCCGGTGTCTATATAAACCGGAGGGTTGTAGTCCGTAGGCAATCAACTCCATATACAACAATCATACCATAGGCTAACTTCTAGGGTTTATCCTCCTTGATCTCGTGGTAGATCTACTCTTGTACTACCCATATCCTCAATATTAATCAAGCAAGACATAGGGTTTTACCTCCATCAAGAGGGCCCGAACCTGGGTAAAACATCGTGTTCCCTGCCTCCTGTTATCATCCGGCCTAGACGCACAGTTCAGGACCCACAACCCGAGATCCGCCGGTTTTGACACCGACAGGGACCTAGAAGGGAGTCCCCGTACGACCATAGATCAGGTAGGTTTTTTAACGAACCTACAGTGGAAAAAATATTTGAGGTCCGAATAGGGTCAAGCCGTACTATGGACCTTTTCCGTAGTGTGCCTCCGGCGTTGCCCAGTGTATTTTAAGTGTGTAGTTATGTACGCGAGGTACGTATGCCGCAACCTTATGGGGCGATCGACGGAGGCGAAACTGCTATTCAAGCTCCAGTTCCACCGAGCTACCGCATTGTAACATGGATCATACACGTTTAGCAGTGTCATGGGTCTTGATGACTGATGAGTTGTTCGGCTTGATGAGGCTGCCCTGTACTTCGGCTGCTAGGGCCGTAGTATGCTCCTCAGTACAGAGGGAGCGCTCCATGTTCCCATTTACTGTGATGACGCCACGAGGTCCAGGCATTTTGAGCTTCAGATAAACATAGTGTGGGACTGCATTAAAGTGGGCGAAAGCAAATTGTCCGAGCAGTGCATGATAACCATAGAGAAAAGGGACGATGTCAAAGATCAATTCTTCACTTCGGAAATTGTCTAGAGAGCTGAATACTACTTCCAGTGTTAATGAGCCCGTGCAGTGGGCCTCCACACCGGGTATCACTCCTTTGAAGATAGTGTTGCTAGGCTTGATTCTTGATGGGCTGATACCCATCTTACGGACAATATCCTTATAGATCAAGTTGAGGCTGCTGCCGCCGTCCATAAGGACTCTAGTGAGATGGTATCCGTCAATGATAGGATCGAGTACCAGGGCTACCGAACCTCCGTGACGGATACTGGTTGGGTGGTCCCGGCGACCAAAGGTGATCGGACAAGCCGACCATGGGTTGAATTTTTGGGCGACAGCCTCTACCGCGTAGACGTTCCTTAATGCGCGTTTGCACTCCCTCTTGGGGATGTGGGTGACATAGATCATGTTCACTGTTTTCACCTCAGGGGGAAATTGTTTTTGTTCCCCAGTGTTCGGCGGGCGAGGCTCATCATTATCCTCGCTTTGAGGTCCTTTCCCCTTATGTTAGACATTTAATTTACCGGCCTATTTGAAAACCCAGCAGTTTCTGTTGGTGTGGTTGGCAGGCTTCTCAGGGGTGCCATGAATCTGGAAAGGTCTCTCTAGTATTTTCTCCAAGTTGGATGGACCATCCCTATTACCTTTGAACGACTTCTTCTGCTGACTGGGTCTGGAGCCACTGAATCCGGCGTTTACTGTCGTATCCTCTGTTTCTTTGTTAATGTTCCAACGCTTGTTTTTGTTGTGTCATGGCCTTCCATTGTCGTCCCTGGCCTCAGAAGTGCCGAGGTCGCTGGTATTGTTGCTTCTATGAGCCAACCAGCTATCTTCGCCCGCACAGAAGCGGGTCATAAGTGCAGTAAGAGCTGCCATAGTCTTTGGCTTTTCCTGACCGAGGTGTCAGGCGAGCCATTCGTCACAAACGCTGTGCTTAAATGTAGCTAAGGCTTCGACGTCCAGATAGTTCACGATTTGGTTATTTTTAATTAAGAACCGATTCCAAAGTTTGCGAGCTGACTCTTCGGGTTGCTGGACTATGTGACTCAGGTCATCAGCATCCGGTGGCCGGACATAAGTGCCCTGAAAGTTGGCCCGAAAAGCATCATCTAAGTCTTCCCAACTTCCAATAGAGTTCTCTAGGAGGCTGTTCAACCAGTGTCGTGCCGGTCCTTTCAGCTTTAGAGGGAGGTATTTAATGGCGTGGAGGTCATCTCCGCGAGCCATGTGAATGTGGAGAAGAAAATCTTCAATCCATAAAGGCGGGGTCCGTCGTTCCATCGTATTGCTCAATGTTCACGGGTTTAAACCCTTCCGGAAATTGGTGCTGCATTACCTCATCGGTAAAGCACATAGGGTGTGCAGCACCTTTGTACCGTGCGACATCATGACGGAGTTCGGATGACATCTGTGTTCGGTGCTGACCCCGGACTTGGTTATGCTTGTTGTGCCAGGCTTGATGGCCGTCATCTCATGTGCGGGCACGTCCTCTTGATCCATAGATTGATTTGGTATGGCAGGCTCTATTGGCCAGGTCCTGATGTAGGTCGTACTTGTAGCCTGGAGCCGCTGTCTCCTTGCCTCTATGGTGAGGGGGCGTGGGCTGGTGTTCGGCATAATTAGCCGTTTTGTCCTGTCCACATGGTGGTTGGTCTGATTGATCATCCTGATTGTATTTTGACGGTATTGGCGCAAGGGCCTCGTCATCGAATTGTGGCAGTAGCCTGCATTGGGGATAACTCTTTGTTGGGCGCTCAAAGCCAAATCCTTCTTCAGCGGATAGGACCTTAGTCCGTCTGTCATTGAGCATATCATGTTCGGCTTTAATCTGCTGTTGTTTCTTTTTCAGGCTCCGCGCGGTGGCGATGAGCCGTCGCTTGAAGCGCTCTTGTTCGAGGGGTCACTAATGCAGGATGCTGCTAACGCGACATTACAATCAGAGACCCTTTGAGAAACTATGTGCGATGCAATAATCGCAAACGGTGGTGTATGAAAACTGTCAAAAATGTATAAAACGTTTGCAATGACGGATGCATCAAACACGGTTCAGATTTTAGTTGCTTGTGCGATGAAAGGCATATGGTCCAGTTCAATTAACTATTTGCGATGAGGAGGAACAAAAGAAATGGGCAGCCAGATGAAGGCATGTGCGATACACAACATATGGTTCACTCGGATGAATTGTTTGTGATTAGGCAACACAAAAGAAACGGGCAGCCAGATGAAGGTGTGTGCGATATACAGCATACCGTTCACTCGGATGAACTGTTTGTGATTAGGCAACACAAAAGAAACGGTCAGCCAGATCAAGGTGTGTGTGATATATGCATGCGGTTCACTCGGCCCTTGTCGTCAGTGTGTGACCTCTGTGGAAATCGTTTGCTCCCCAGGCGCCTCTTCATGTACCGTGGCAACCGTCTACCTACTCTTCACCTTTCCCTCTCGATTTGGAACTGCCGTCGCACGCCCTTCCTCCCTCATCCATTTGCCTTGACCCTTCCTTCTGCCATTGTTTGATTATCTTCTCCATGGAGGGAACAGGCTGGAAACGACCCCGATATTCTTCCCCCGATCTGAATGATGACATGGTGGAGGAACTCATTGATCAGTGCGACGTCATCATCTCGGTTAGCATGGCAGGTTCATTCAAGACCATTCTCGACTCAACTAATAACATCATTACAAGGAACCCAAGGGTCCAGGAGTGGTTTGATCTCCCCTATCTTCTTCGCCGTGACCCAGCTGACTGGCACGGGGACGAGAGAAGCTTCGCCTTGTGTAAGTTGATGCCGCTTCATAATGATATGTATGATGTTGAGATGCCATCTCTTGAGGGCAAGGCTTGGGTAGGCACAAATGGAGATTGGGTTGTTTATATTGGGTACAACTGCGAGTGGGAACTTGTGAATGTGTACACTCGTCACTGGGTTCCACTTCCAAAAATCTCAGACGACTGCCCAGAGGTTGAGTACACTGGTATTCTACGTGAGTTCAAATATGATCATGGTGACTGTCGTCTATAGAAGATAACAATTTGTCGAGTTCCCAACCGCTCTTGGTATTACAGGAACTATGAAGTTGTTGCTATCTTCGGCAAGCTTGTTGCCGTCCTTACTTCCACGCCTCGATCGATATTGCTCAAAAATCAATTTCTATACATGGATGAGTACTGTGATGCAATTCAATATGAGGGTCTTGTGTTTGCTGCCACCACTCGTGGCACTGTTTTTTCATGGAATCCTGATGCTTTCGGTACGTTTGTCTTCCACCGTAATTATAATTGTTTCATCCACATGCATGTGGGTTAGCTAGTTTCCCTTTACTAATTAACCTTCTTGTGTTTCCAAGGTCCTGTGAACATTCCACCACCTATACTTGAATTTTTTTGTAACCAAGTGGGAGATGACGATGCTGATGATCACGAGCATGAGGACGAGCAGGACCCATATACTCAGTGGCGCCTGGCAACTTATTCCGATGGATCACCTCTTCTTGTCTGTATACAGGGCACTGCTGATGTTACTAAGGAAGCAGGTGTTGTCTCGCATGGTCGCACTCTCCGGACCTATTCCAACATCCGTTGCAGGGTATTCGGGATGGATACTAGTGTACTAGCGCCAACACCTTCTCCCTGGTTCAATATTGAAAGTCTTGGAGGAAACTCACTCTTCCTTGGACAAAACTATCCAATGATGGTGGAAGGCGATCCAGCTGCTGTTGACACAACGTTACTACCATTTATGAGAAGCAACTGTATCTATACCTGAGACATTACTATGCTTCCCTGCCGTCCCAATATGGGTCCTGACAAAGGTCGCTTTAGCCTGGATGATCAGTCCTGTGTTGGTCTTGAGATTGACAGTAGCTGGCCCTTCCCAGAGAATCACTTCTGGTTCAAATCTAGCGTTTTCAACACCGGCGAGTGGTTGAGCTGAAGTTCATTTCATCGCTTTGTTATTTCTTGTGTGAGAAAAACTTTACTAGAATGTTTTGTTGGAAATGATCTATAATCCAACGTTTATCCTCGTTGTCGTTGTGGGTTAATGACTTGCTGTATGTAATCAATGGTACATTTGCATATGCGTCCATCAACTCACGCCTGCTAGTGGTGTCCATATGAACAGTGCTAGTGATTTTAGTTGCAAAAATTATATAGTGCTAGTGATTTTTAGCTGCATATTTTGACAAATCGCAGTGTTAAAAGGTTGGCAAATGGCAATGTTACTAGATAAACAAATGTCAATCTTTCCAGTTTGACAAATGGCAACATACCCAAAATGACAGATATGCAAATCTTACCAATTGTTTGTACGTGGTTGCACATGGGTCATGCAAAACAACCATTTGCGTTGAAGGGATGCAGAAATCCTACTCGGCACATTTTCCCTTGGCTTCCTGGGGAAGCTGTCAGTTTGCATACGGGTGTTCTAACTAAAATGTTTGTGATGAGTGTTTTATATTTAAAAACCATTGACACTTTTTTCAAAAGAAAACCATTTGATAAGTCTGTACATTAAGAGAGAAAAACGCAAGTTCGTTCAAACCATATCTTTCATTCAGTCACACTGCGAATTTATATTCACACGATCGAGAATTCGAGATACAGTATTAAACCCCAAAAGAACTATTTCCAGCGGCGGCGGAGGCGGCGTGCCGCGCCGTCGTTGTTGTTGTCGTCCTCCGGGACGCCGTTGTTGAAGTCTTCAAGGCAGCACAAAATGTTCTTCACATGTAAATCAAACATCATGTCGTCGCACGATCGACGGGCGGGGCATGAGAGGACGTCAATTGGCGCCGCTGAGAGGTAGCAGTCGGCGGCAGTGTCCCATGCCGCCGAGGGGCACGCGCACACGGGCATGTGCACGGGCGCGGCGGGTGCAGCCAAATGCACGGGGACCGGCGCCGCGGTGGGTGGAGGGGCACGCACGGGCAAGGTCATGGGCGCGGCAGGTGCAGCCAAATGCACGGGGGCCGGCGCCACGGTTGGTGGAGGGGCACGCACGAGCACGAGCACGGGTGACGATGTCCTAGACTAGAGGGTACTCACCACGTCGTCTCCCGGTTAGGTGGATCGGGCTGAGGACCCCCATGGTGGATCATTATTGGGCCAGTTCGGACATCCCATGCTGCATACAAGGAAGACTCCACAAGACTTGGCGCCCAAGCCAAGGACTCTCCTCTAAACCCTAGGCCTCCGGTGCATTATATAAACCGAGGCCAGGCAAGTCAATAGACAATCTCATATTCATTATAACAATCTCGTGGTAGATGTATGTACTCTGTACTATCCCCCATATGAATACAATCAAAAGCAGGATGTAGGGTATTACCTCCATCAAGAGGGCCCGAACCTGGGTAAAATCCGTGTCCAAGACGCCTAGCTTAGGACCCCTACTACGAGATACGCCAGATATAGAACCAACATTGGTGCTTTCATTGAGAGCCTCCTAGGTGTCGACACGGATCAACGACATAAATCAGGTGTTATGATTTCAATTCAATCTATTCCGCATACATACGATTTTCTTTTGCAATTATTGTCTGCACTATTGCTCTATTTTCTTTACAGACTAGGTTTGATCTCGTGCGGCGTCGGGCAATCCTGTTATACTAGGCGAACTGAGGCCACTGCCGGGCAGGCATGCATCATGTAGTGCCGACACTGCCTCGTTGGAGATCAGGAGATCAGGCAAATGTGGCGTGTCCATAGAGATCGACCAATAGCCTCCCTTGCCTGACGTATACGGTGATGTGTCTCGAGACGTATAGGCCAAGGACAAGCCCATACCAGGCGGTAGAGCCGAGGATGCTCCTGCACGACAACAGCCATCCAGGGAGATTCCCTCCTTTTCCTTTAATTTTTTAAGTGTCAAGGCTGCCATGGCCAGGCCATTGATTCCTCTTAACACATACGTGAACAAGTACTAATGCCTTACTGCTAGTTTTGTAGCATACACTATGAGGCCGACTGCTACTTCTGCTACTTTGTGTACAGCTAAACCAGAGTCAGGAAAATTTCATGCCAGGCTGTACATCGGGTCCAAAGTCTGCTACGACGGACCAGCAACATGCGCAACTAGTGAGGATGTGTTTCTAGTCATTGGAGATTTTGACCAGCTGCCAGGCGCGCGCTCGCACACAGCAGCAAGCTGGATTCGTGCATAGATCGGCGCAAATAGTGAAAAAGAAGGACGCGGTCTGGCCGGCGAACGATCACCCTCCGGAGCAGTATTTGCTGGGGAACGTAGTAATTTCAAAAATTTCCTACGCACACGCAAGATCATGGCGATGCATAGCAATGAGAGGGGAGAGTGTTGTCTACATACCCTCGTAGACCGTAAGTGGAAGCGTTATGACAACGCGGTTGATGTAGTCGTACGTCTTCACGATCGACCGATCCTCAGTACTGAACGTACGACACCTCTGCGTTCAGCACACATTCAGCTAGGTGACGTCCCACGAACTCACGATCTAGTAGAGCTTCGGGGAAGAGCTTCGTCAGCACGACGGCATGGTGACGGTGTTGATGAAGCTACCGACGCAGGGCTTCACCTAAGCACCGCTACGATATGACCGAGGTGGACTATGGTGGAGGGGGGCACCGCACACGGCTTGGAACAATCAACTTGTGTGTCTTGGGGTGCCCCCTGCCCCCATATATAAAGGAGCAAGGGAGGAGGCCGGCCGGCCATTGCAGGGCACGCCAGGAGGAGGAGTCCTCCTCCTAGTAGGAGGACTCCCCTTTCCTACTCCTACTAGGAGGGGGGAAAGGAAGGAGGAGAGGAAGGAGAGGGAGGAAAGGAGGAAAGGGGGCCAGCCCCCTAGTCCAATTCGGTTTGGGCTAGGGGGTCGTGCGCCCTGCCTTGTCTTGCCTCCTCTCTTCCACCACCTGGCCCATGAGGCACAATACTTCTTCCCCCGTATACCCGTAACTCCCCGGTACTCCGAAAAATACCCGAATCACTCGGAACCTTTCCGATGTCCGAATATATTCGTCCAATATATCGATCTTTACATCTCGACCATTTTGAGACTCCTCGTCATGTCCCCGATCTCATCCGGGACTCCAAACTACCTTCGGTACATCAAAACACATAAACTCATAATACCGATCGTCACCGAACGTTAAGCGTGCGGACCCTACGGGTTCGAGAACTATGTAGACATGACCGAGACACGTCTTCGGTCAATAACCAATAGCGTAACCTGGATGCTCATATTGGTTCCTACATATTCTACGAAGATCTTTATCGGTCAAACCGCATAACAACATACGTTGTTCCCTTTGTCATCGGTATGTTACTAGCCCGAGATTCGATCGTCGGTATCTCAATACCTAGTTCAATCTCGTTACTGGCAAGTATCTTTACTCATCCCGTAATGCATCATCCCGCAACTAACTCACTAGTCACATTGCTTGCAAGGCTTATAGTGATGTGCATTAGCGAGAGGGCGCAGAGATACCTCTCCGACAATCGGAGTGACAAATCCTAATCTCGATCTATGCCAACTCAACAAGTACCATCAGAGACACCTGTAGAGTACCTTTATTATCACCCAGTTACGTTGTGCCATTTTGTAGCACACAAAGTGTTCCTCCGGTATTCGGGAGTTGCATAATCTCATAGTCATAGGAAAATGTATAAGTCATGAAGAAAGCAATAGCAATATACTAAACGATCAAATGCTAATCTAACGGAATGGGTCAAGTCAATCACATCATTATCTAATGATGTGATCCCGTTAATCAAATGACAACTCATGTCTATGGCTAGGAAACTTAACCATCTTTGATTCAACAAGCTAGTCAGGTAGAGGCATACTAGTGACACTTTGTTTGTCTATGTATTCACACATGTACTAAGTTTCTAGTTAATACAATTCTAGCATGAATAATAAACATTTATCATGATATAAGAAAATAAATAATAACTTTATTATTGCCTTTAGTGCATATTTCCTTCAGTCTCCCACTTGCACTAGAGTCAATAATCTAATTCACATCTTTATGTGATTAGTTCACATCTCCATGTGACTAATACCCAAAGGGTTTACTAGAGTAAATAATCTAGTTCACATCGCTATGTGATTAACACCCAAAGAGTGATCATGTTTTTCTTGGGAGAGAAGTTTAGTCTACAGGTCTGCAACATTCAGATCCGTATGTATTTTGCAAATTTCTATGTCTACAATGCTCTGCACGGAGCTACTCTAGCTAATTGCTCCCACCTTCAATATGTATCCAGATCGAGACTTAGAGTCATCTAGATCAATGTAAAAAGCTTGCATCGACGTAACTCTTTACGACGAACTCTTTTATCACCTCCATAACCGAGAAATATTTCCTTAGTCCTCTAACGATAATTTTGACCGCTGTCCAGTGATCTACTCCTAGATCACTATTGTACTCCCTTGCCAGAAAGATGCTAAGGTATACAATAGGACTGGTAAACCGCATAGCATACTTTATAGAACCTATGACTGAGGCATAGGGAATGACTTTTCATTCTCTTTCTACTTTCTGTTGTGGTCGCGTTTGGATTCTTTACTCAACTTCACACCTTGCAACACAGGCAAGAACTCCTTCTTTGACTGTTCCATTTTGAACTACTTCAAAATCTTGTCAAGGTATGTACTCATTGAAAAAACTTATCAAGTGTCTTGATCTATCTCTATAGATCTTGATGCTCAATGTGTAAGCAGCTTCATCGAGGTCTTTCTTTGAAAAACTCTTTTCAAACACTCCTTTATGCTTTCCAGAAAATTCTACATTATTTCCGATCAACAATATGTCATTCACATATACTTATCAGAAATGCTGCAGTGCTCCCACTCACTTTCTTGTAAATACAGGCTTCACCGCAAGTTTATATAAAACCATATGCTTTGATCACTTTATCAAAGCATATATTCCAACTCCGAGATGCTTGCACCAGTCCATATATGGATCGCTGGAGCTTGCTCACTTTGTTAGCACCTTTTAGGATCGACAAAACCTTCTGGTTGCATCATATACAACTCTTCTTTAAGAAATCCATGAAGGAATACAGTTTTGACATCCATTTGCCAGATTTCATAAAATGCGGCAACTGCTAACATGATTCGGACAGACTTTTAAGCATTGATACGAGTGACAAAATCTCATCATAGTCAACACCTTGAACTTGTCGAAAACATTTTGCGACAATTCGACCTTTGTAGATAGTAACACTACTATCAGCGTCCGTCTTCCTCTTGAAGATCAATTTATTCTTAATGACTCAGCGATCATCGGGCAAGTCAATCAAAGTCCATACTTTGTTCTCGTACATGGATCCCAACTCAGATTTCATGGCCTCAAGCCATTTCGTGGAATCTGGGCTCATCATTGCTTCCTCATAGTTCGTAGGTTCGTCATGGTCAAGTAACATGACATCCAGAACAGGATTACCGTACCATTCTTGTGCGGATCTCACTCTAGTTGACCTACAAGGTTCGGTAGTAACTTGATCTGAAGTTTCATGATCATCATCATTAGCTTCCTCACTAATTGGTGTAGGTGTCTGATAACCCACAAGTATAGGGGATCGCAATAGTTTTCGAGGGTAGAGTATTCAACCCAAATTTATTGATTCGACACAAGGGGAGCCAAAGAATATTCTCAAGTTTTAGCAGCTGAGTTGTCAATTCAACCACACCTGGAAACTTAATATATGCAGCAAGATATTTAGTATCAATGTAATATGATAGTAGTGGTAATGGTAGCAAAAGGTAACGATATCAAAAGTAATGTTTTTGGTATTTTGTAGTGATGATAACAATAGCAACGGAAAAGTAAATAGGCGAAGAAAAATATATGGAAAGCTCGTAGGCAATGGATCGGTGATAGAGAATTATGCCGGATGTGGTTCATCATGTAACAGTCATAACCTAGGGTGACATAGAACTAGCTCCAATTCATCAATGTAATGTAGGCATGTATTCCGAATATAGTCATACATGCTTATGGAAAAGAACTTGGATGCCATCTTTTGTCCTACCCTCCCGTGGCAGCGGGGTCCTAGCGGAAACTAAGGGATATTAAGGCCCCCTTTTAATAGAGTACCGGACCAAAGCATTAACACATAGTGAATACATGAACTCCTCAAACTACGGTCATCACCGGAAGTGGTCCCGATTATTGTCAGTTCGGGGTTGCCAGATCATAACACATAGTAGGTGACTATAGACTTGCGAGATAGGATCAAGAACTCACATGTATTCATGAAAACATAATAGGTTCAGATCTGAAATCATGGCACTCGGGCCCTAGTGACAAGCATTAAGCATAGCAAAGTCATAGCAACATCAATCTCACAATATAGTGGATACTAGGGATCAAACCCTAAAAACACTAACTCCATTACATGATAAATCTTATCCAACCCATCAGCATCCAGCAGGCCTACAATGGAATTACTCACGCACGGCGGTGAGCATCATGAAATTGGTGATAGAGGATGGTTGATGATGACGATGGCGACGGACTCCCCTCTCCGGTGCCCCGAACGCACTCCAGATCAGCCCTCCCAAGAGAGTTTAGGGCATGGCGGTGGCTCCGTATCGTAAAACGCGATGAATCATTCTCCTTGGTTTTTCTTCTCTCCAAACACGAATATATAGAGTTGGAGTTGAGGTTGGAGGAGCTCTAGGGGGCCCACGAGGTAGGGGGCGCGCCCCCACCCTCGTGGCTAGCTAGGGTGTGGGCCCCCTGGCCTTGATCTTTTGCTAGTATTTTTTATTATTTCCAAAAATACGCTTTGTGGAGTTTCAGGTCATTCCGAGAACTTTTGTTTCTGCACATAAATAACACTATGGCAATTATGCTGAAAACATCGTCAGTCCGGGTTAGTTCCATTCAAATCATGCAAGTTAGAGTTCAAAACAAGGGCAAAAGTGTTTGGAAAAGTAGATACGACAGAGATGTTTCAACTCCCTCAAGCTTAAACCTTTGCTTGTCCTCAAGCAATTCAGTTGACAAACTGAAAGTGATAAAGAAAAACTTTTACAAACTCTGTTTGCTCTTGTTGTTGTAAATATGTAAAGCCAGCATTCAAGTTTTCAGCAAATATTATGAACTAACCATATTCACAATAACTCTTAGGTCTCATGTTGACTCATATCAATGGCATAATCAACTAGCGAGCAATAATAATAAATCTCGGATGACAACACTTTCTCAAAACAATCATAATATGATATAACAAGATGGTATCTCGCTAGCCCTTTCTGAGACCGCAAAACATAAATGCAGAGCACCTTTAAAGACCAAGGACTGACTAGACATTGTAATTCATGGTAAAAGAGATCCAGTCAAGTCATACTCAATGTAAACTAACAGTAATGAATGCAAATGACAGTGGTGCTCTCCAACTGGTGCTTTCTAATAAGAGGATGATGACTCAAGATGAAAGTAAATAGATAGGCCCTTCGCAGAGGGAAGCATGAATTTGTAGAGGTGCCAGAGCTCGGTTTTGAAATAGAGGTGAATAATATTTTGAGAGGTATACTTTCATTGTCAACATAACAACCAAGAGATGGCGATATCTTCCATGCTACACACATTATAGGCGGTTCCCAAACAGAATGGTAAAGTTTATACTCCCCCTCCACCAACAAGCATCAATCCATGGCTTGCTCGAAACAATGAGTGCCTCCAACTAACAAGAGTCCCAGGGGGAGTTTTGTTTGCAATTATTTTGATTTGATTTGCATAAAGCATGGGACTGGGCATCCCGGTGACCAGCCTTTTTCTCGTGAGTGAGGAGCGGAGTCCACTCCTCTGGAGAATAAACCGCCTAACATGGAAGATATGGACAACCCTAGTTGATACATGAGCTATTTGAGCATACAAAACAAGATATTTATTTGAAGGTTTAGAGTTTGGCACATACAAATTTACTTGGAATGGCAGGTAGATACCACATATAGGAAGGTATAGTGGACTCATATGGCATAACTTTGGGGTTTATGGAGTTGGATGCACAAGCAGTATTCCCGCTTAGTACATGTGAAGGCTAGCAAAAGACTGGGAAGCGCCCAACTAGAGAGCGACAATAGCCATGAACATGCATTAAAGTTAATGAACATTGAGTGCAAGCATGAGTAGGATATAATCCACCATGAACATAAATATCGTGAAGGCTATGTTGATTTTGTTTCAACTACATGCGTGAACATGTGCCAAGTCAAGTCACTTAAATCATTCAGAGGAGGATACCACCCTATCATACCACATCACAACCATTTTAATAGCATGTTGGCATGCAAGGTAAACCATTATAAGCTCCTAGCTAATTAAGCATGGCATAAGAAACTATGATCTCTAATTGTCATCGCAAACATGTTTATTCATAATAGGCTGAATCAGGAACGATGAACTAATCATATTTACAAAAGCAAGAGAGGTCGAGTTCATACCAGCTTCTCCCATCTCAATCAGTCAATCATATATCGTCATAATTGCCTTTCACTTGCACGACCGAATGATGTGAATAATAATAATAATAATGCGCGTGCATTGGACTAAGCTGGAATCTACAAGCATTCAATAAACAGGAGAAGACAAGGCAATATGGGCTCTTTTGTCAGATCAAATAACGCATATAAGAGCCACTTTAACAATTTAATCATGATCTTCTCCTATCGACCCCCAAAGAAAAGAAATAAAACTATTTACATGGGAAATCTCTCAACAAGCAAAAGAAGAATAAGAAATCTTTTTGGGTTTTCTTTTTAATTACTACTACAAGCATGGAAAGTAAACTAATTAAAAGCTACAACTAATTTTTTGTTTTTTTCTTAAGGTTTATCAAACACACAAGAAGAAAGCATAAAAAGGAAATAAACTAGCATGGATATTACAATTAAAAAGTATGAGCACCGACATCTAGCAATGAGTGTGTGAACATGAATGTAATGTTGGTGAGAAATACGTACTCCCCCAAGCTTAGGCTTTTGGCCTAAGTTGGTCTAATGCCACGGATGGCCTGGCGGATATCCAAAGTTGTAGTTGGGGTCGTACTGAGATGTCGCAGTCATTGCATCGTGGGCTACAGCTTGGAGGCGAGCTATCTCAGCCCTCCTCTTATACTCTTCCGCCTCCTCTCTGGTTATAGAATATCTCTCCCTTTCCTGAAAATTAAAGAAAGTAGAAGCAGGGAGAGCGACGTGATAGGTGCGTCGTTTGTCAAAGATTAGTCGGTACTGGAGGAACTGATCGTTCCTCTCAACAAACTGATGACGAACCATAGCCTCATAATCCAAATAAGCAGGAGGCAACTCAATATCATCCTCACGTATGGTTATACCAAGAAAATTAGCTATGTGGGTTGCATAAATTCCACCCAAGAAATCTCCATTAAATCTATTAAGATGCAACCTACGTGCAACAACGGCTCCCAAATTACAAGATTTATCTCCTAACATAGCACTCCTAAGAATACTGAGGTCAGGGACACACATGTGACATGCTTCATGTTTACCGTTAGTGCATCTACCTATGAAGAGAGCAAAATAATGTATAGCGGGAAAGTGAATGCTCCCTATGGTAGCTTGTGCTATATCTCTAGATTCCCCCACAGTTATGCTATCAAGAAAATCCCTAAATTTAGATTTCCGAGGTTCACTAGTACTACCCCATTGTGGAAGTTTGCAAGCAGTGGTAAAGTCCTCTAAGTCCATAGTGTAAGAATTTTCATAAAGATCAAACATGACAGTTTGAGAATTACGTGAAGATGAAAATTCAAACCTCCTCATAAAGGAGCTAGTGAGATAGTGGTACTGACGTCATTTTTCTTCCTCCAAGCTCACAAGATCAGCGTTACGCAAATATGCGTTAAATTCTTCCTTAATTCCCGCTCGATCCATGAAGTCCTCTGAAGGCCATTCACAAGGCCACACTGGAGCGTCCCTCGGTGGCCCATCATCAGCATCACGCATTGCAAGCCTGGGTCCTTGTTTCCTTGAAGAACCACCTTGGTACATTTTCCTAAACATATTTCTTCCTCTAAAAAATTTTGAAATTTTTATTAACTTCAAATAAAAGTAAACCAAACTCAACAAAATTGATAGCAACTACTCCTACAAGTGCCTAGAGCCTATATCATGCATCAAAACTACTTGGAACCATATAAATTTGACATGCAATCTCAAGAACATGGTCACCTAGGAAGCACAAATTTGCAATGAATAAAGCACTAGAAAAAAACTAATTGGACCAATGGACACTGGTAGAAAAAGGGCCTTTAGTCCCGGTTTGTAAGGGCCTTTAGTCCCGGTTCTGGAACCGGGACTAAAGTGTCGGTACTAATGCCCTGACCCTTTAGTCCCGGTTTAATCCAGAACCGGGACTAAAGGCCCTCCACGTGGCTGGTCCACCTTTAGTCCCGGTTGGTAACACCAACCGGTACTAAAGGAAATTTCCTGATTTTTTTTGAAATTTTTTTTGAAATTTTTTTTTGAAATTTTTTTTTGAAATTTTTTTATTTTCAAATTTCTGAATTATTTTAACCTCTAATCTCTAATCACCCCTCATCATTCCAAATCATCTCACTTCCCGAACGGTCACCCATCCTCTCACTACTCCAGCCTGAGCACGCTTAAATTCGGGGTTCTATTCTCCCTCATTTCCAAGTCTGCACTTGTTGTTTTCCTGACAATAGTAAGATGTCAATCCTATTTACCCTCAGGAATTTAGCTTGAGCATGAAGTCACATATTTCACTGTTTGAGTTTAAAACTATTGTTCTAAAAAACAATAATTTTTTAGTAACACTAATATTTTTGAATAAGTAGTTTGACCATTGTTTGACCACAGTTTGACCATAGTTTGACTAGATTTGACCAAAATTCAAAAAAGGTGAAATAATTATTTAATAACACTAATATTCTTGAATAATTATTTAGTAACACTAATACTTCTTGAATAAGTATTTAAAAAAACTGAAATTTAAAAAAACTGAAATTTGAGCATAACTTTTTTTCCTTTTGGAATTTGAGGATTCTAGAAATTTGCAAACAGGCCGTAGATGATTTTTCATATAAAAAACTTTTCGAGTAGATGATTTTTCATATAAAAAACTTTTTCATCCGTGTTCGTATGCAAAAGTTATGCCCATTTTACAAATTCCAGAGAGATTTTGTAAATGAAGTCGAAATTCATATTTGTAAATTTTCCCAACAACTAGACCACATATCACATGTGAAACTTAGTTTCTTTTATTTTTTTGACATTTCCATCATTTTCTTTTATTTTTTTAAACTGAAAAGGCGATCCACACGGGGGGGGGGGGGTTTAGTTTAAAAATGGGACCTTTAGTACCGGTTCGTGGCACGAACCGGGACTAAAGGTCTCATCCCCATTAGTCCCGGTTTGTGGCACGACCCGGGACCAATGATTGTGGGCCAGGAGCAAGGCCCATTGGTCCCGGTTCATCCCACCAACCGGGACCAAAAGGTCTAGATGAACCGGGACTAATTCCTTAGCCGCACGAACCGGGACCAATGCTCACATTAGTCCCGGTTCTAGACTGAACCGGGACTAATGGGCTGAGCCGGCCTGGACCATAGCCCTGTTTTCTACTAGTGGGAGGAGTCACATACCAAGGAACAATCCCCCAAAGCAGTTTTGTGAGAGGTGCTTTGAGCAAGGAGATCGAAAATCGCAGAAAAATGAGCTAGAACTCGTGCTTGAGCTAGATAATGGTGTTTGTGGGAGGAATGAGGAGTGTCTGGGTGTAGGAATAAGTGGAGGAGGGCCACCGTGAGCCCACGAGGCAGGGGCGTGCCCAGGAGGGTAGGGCGTGCCCTCCACCCTCACGGCCAGCTGGATGCCCCCCTGCTGTGTTCTTAGTGCCAAATATTCTCAAATATTCCAGAAAAATCATATTTAAATTTCAGGGCATTTGGAGAACTTTTATTTTCGGGGTATTTTTATATTGCATGGATAATCAGAAAACAGACAGAAAATACTATTTTTATTTTATTTAATATAAATAACAGAAAGTAAAAGGAGGGTACAGAGAGTTGTGTTTTCTAACTTCATCCATCTCATGATCATCAAAAGGAATCCATTAACAAGGTTGATCAAGTCTTGTTAACAAACTCATTCCGAATAACATGGAACCGGAGAATTTTCGAATAACACTAGGTTACCTCAACGGGGATATGCACATCCCCAACAATAAGAATATCATATTTCTTCTTGACAATAGGAAGAGGAAATTCAAAACCTCCAAAAATAATCAATGGAATTTTTCCAATAGAATTGATACTGTGGACTTGAGGTTGTTTCCTCGGAAAGTGTACCGTATGCTCATTACCATTAACATGAAAAGTGACATTGCCTTTGGTGCAATCAATAACAACCCCTGAAGTATTCAAAAAGGGTCTTCCAAGAATAATAGACATACTATCGTCCTTGGGAACATCAAGAATAACAAAGTCCGTTAAAATAGTAACGTTTGCAACCACAACAGGCACATCCTCACAAATACCGACATGTATAACAGTTGATTTATCAGCCATTTGCAAAGATATTTTAGTAGGTGTCAACTTATTCAAATCAAGTCTACGATATAAAGAGAGAGGCATAACACTAACACCGGCTCCAAGATCACACAAGGCAGTTTTAACATAATTTCTTTTAATGGAGCATGGTATAGTGGGTACTCCTGGATCTCCTAGTTTCTTAGGTATTCCACCCTAAAAAGTATAATTAGCAAGCATGGTGGAAATTTCAGCTTCTGGTATCTTTCTTTTATTAGTAACAATTTCTTTCATATACTTAGCATAAGGATTCATTTTGAGCATATCAGTTAATCACATACGCAAAAAGATAGGTCTAATCATTTCAGCAAAGCGCTCAAAATCCTCATCATCCTTTTTCTTGGATGGTTTGGGAGGAAAAGGCATGGGTTTTTGAACCCAAGGCTCTCTTTCCTTACCATGTTTCCTAGCAACAAAGTCTTTTTTATCATAACGTTGATTTTTTTGATTGTGGGTTATCAAGATCAACAGTAGGTTCAATTTCTATATCATAATCATTACTAGGTTGAGCATCATCATTAACATTATCACTAGTTTCAGGTTCATTACCAGATCGTGTTTCAGCATCAGAAATAGAAATATCATTGGATTCTCAGGTGTTTCAACAATAGGTTCACTAGAAGCATGCAAAGTCCTATCATTTTTCTTTTTCTTCCTTTTCGAAGGGCTAGGTGCATATATATTATTTCTTTGAGAATCTTGCTCAATTCTCTTTGGGTGGCCTTCAGGATACAAAGGTTCCTGAGTCATTTTACCAGTTCTAGTAGCCACTCTAACAACATAGTCCTTATTCTTACTATTCAATTCATTGAGCAAATCATTTTGAGCTTTAAGTACTTGTTCTACTTGAGTGGTAACCATAGAAGCATGTTTACTAATAAGTTTAAGTTCACCTTTGACATTAGCCATATAATCACCCAAGTGTTCAAGCATATCAGCATTGCGTTTTAATTCTCTGCCAAAATAGGCATTGAAGTCTTCTTGCTTAACCATAAATTTATCAAACTCATCTAAGCATGGGCTAGCAAACTTAGTAAATGGGATTTCAGCTTTATCATATCTATAGAGAGAGTTTACCTTTACTACCTGTGTCGGGTTATAAAGACCATGTGTTTCTTCAATAGGTGGTAAATTAAGACCATGTATTTCTTCAATTGGAGGTAAATTATTAACATCTTCAGCTTTAATACCCTTTTCTTTCATGGATTTCTTTGCCTCTTGCATATCTTCAGGATTGAGAAATAGAACACCCCTTTTCTTCGGAGTTGGTTTAGGAATAGGATCAGGAGCTGAATCAGGAAGTGTCCAATTAGTTTCATTAGTCAACATATTTTTCAATAGAATTTCAGCTTCATCCGGTGTTCTTTCCCTGAAAACAGAACCAGCACAACTATCCAGGTAATCTCTGGAAGCATCGGTTAGTCCATTATAAAAGATATCAAGTATTTCATTTTTCTTAAGAGGATGATCAGGAAAAGCATTAAGTAATTGGAGAAGCCTCCCCCAAGCTTGTGGGAGACTCTCTTCTTCAATTTGCACGAAATTACATATATATCCCTTAAAGCGGCTTGTTTCTTATGAGCAGGGAAATATTTAGCAGAGAAGTAATGAATCATATCCTGGGGACTACACACACAACCAGGGTCAAGAGAATTAAACCACATCTTAGCATCACCCTTCAATGAGAACGAAAATATTTTAAGGATATAAAAGTAGCGAGTTCTCTCATAATCAGTGAACAGGGTGGCTGTTGGTGTCAAAACCGGTGGATCTCGGGTAGGGGGTCCCGATCTATGCGTCTAAGGCGGATGGTAACAGGAGACGGGGGACACAATGTTTACCCAGGTTCGGGCCCTCTCGATGGAGGTAATACCCTACGTCCTGCTTGATTGATCTTGATGATATGAGTATTACAAGAGTTGATCTACCACGTGATCATAGAGGATAAACCCTAGAAGCTAGCCTATGGTATGATTGTATGTTGTCCTACGGACTAAACCCTCCGGTTTATATAGACACCGGAGGGGGTTAGGATTACACAGAGTCGGTTACAAGGGAGGAGATCTACATATCCGTACTGCCAAGCTCACCTTCCACGCCAACGAGAGTCCCATCCGGACACGGGACGAAGTCTTCAATCTTGTATCTTCATAGTCCAACAATCCGGCCAAAGGATATAGTCGGGCTGTCCGGAGACCCCCTAATCCAGGACTCCCTCAGTAGCCCCTAAACCAGGCTTCAATGACGACGAGTCCGGCGCGCAGATTTGTCTTCGGCATTGCAAGGCGGGTTCTTCCTCCGAATACTCCATAGAAGATATTGAACACAAGGATAGTGTCCGGCTCTGCAAAACAAGTTCCACATACCACCATAGAGAGAATAATATTTCCACAAATCTAACCTGCTGACATGTTTAGCAACATGACATCATGCCATGGCCCGGTCATTATTCGAACCATTTTTCTCAACCAGCACTGCACATATTGCGAGGCGGTTTTCTTGACACGTCTTGTCGAAGCAGAGATCATGTCCCCTTATCACGGGATTCTCATCAATACGGGTATGGGTAACCCAACCGCGCCATCAATTACGACATTCGGGGAATAAACGATTTTAATAGGTAAGTGGGGAGGCGCATCGCCTCTTCCGCACTTATAAAGGGACAAAGATTCACCCTTTTTACCCACACCTTCTTCCTCCTTGCTTATCCATGCTCGCACACTCGAGCTCCAGCGCCCAAGTTCGCATATTTCTCCTCAAACCACTCCAAGCATGTCCGGAGCGGGAGGCAAGTGGGTGGTCTCATCCGTCACGGAGGAGAACATCACAAAGCTACGAGAAGCCAGATATCTGGCCGCAGACATCGCGCACCGGCTACCAGATGCGGGGCAGATCATCGCTATGCCAAAACCCCATGAGAGGGTAGTTTTCCTTACCCACTTTGTCCGCGGACTGGGATTTCCCCTTCTCCCGTTTGTCCGCGGGCTCATGTTCTACTACGGGCTGGATTTTCATGATCTGGCCCCCAATTTCATCCTCAACATCTTGGCGTTTATCATCGTGTGCGAGGCCTTCCTCCGCATCAGGCCCCACTTCGGCCTGTGGCTGAAGACCTTCAATGTTAAACCGAAGGTGGTGGTCGGCCAGCAAGCAGAGTGTGGAGGCGCCATGGTGGGAAAAATGCCTAACGTCACCTGGCTTGAAGGCTCCTATGTGGAGACCATAAAGGGGTGGCAATCGGGGTGGTTCTACATCACCGAGCCGCGCGACACCAACTCGGTGGCGGCCCCCGAATTTCGATCCGGAATCCCCACGCGGCTCACTTCCTGGAAAGAGAAGGGTCTGTCCTGGGGTTCCCCGGTAGAGCTGACCGGACTCCAGACCTACATCAAGAACATGATGAGCAAGAAAATCAAGCTCGTCAACATGGTCCAGGTCATGCTGTTCCGCCAGATTCTCCCGTGTCAACGACAGTTATTCAATTTAAGGGAGTTCGACCCAGCCAAGCACCAGACGCTGCGAGAGCTCTTCGACACGACGCACAAGGACGTATGGAAGGTGTTGTTCAAGGGCGCCGAGGTACCTCCTCCCCTTACCGAGGACCGCGGACTCAGCGCAAAGCGCCATGCCAATCCGGTAAGTTGTCATATCTCACAGGATATTTATTTGCCCCAGTTTAATCATGTCCAAGATCTAAGCTTCCATGCCATTAACAGGATTGGGTAAAGATAGCGGAGCAGATCGATTACCCAGCCCCCCTGCCTGAAGATCCTGCAGATGCTCTCCTAACGGAGATGCTGGTCCGGCGCCTTACGAGGTGCCGGTGAAGAAGGCCGAGAAGAAGGCCACGGGGACCCGAAAGGGTCCCCGGCGCAAGGTTATATCGGACTCATCGTCCGATGACTCCGAAGCGCACTTCTCCCATGAGAACGAGGAGGAGGAAGAGAAAAGTGCCCCCCCAGCGGGGGAGACAAGAAAAGGAAGGCCACCCCAACCGGGGAGGCCGAAGGGTCCAAAAAGGGAAGGACCCTCCTTCCGGACTGCTCCATGACGGCCGCCTACAGCGACGACGAGTGGTTACCCAGGGACAAGCCCCTGGCAAAGTCGTAAGTATCCAGATACGATAGTAATTCATGGTATGTTTTATTGGACTGCTTCTCCTTACGCCGAATATGATTTATGCAGTCCATCCCGAGCTCGTCTCGACGTATCTTCGTCGGATGGTTCTTTGGACTCGTCGGATATGAATATCGATTCACTTCCGACCGCCTCCACCCCTTGCCCTACGGACAAAATCGAGGTGTTGTCTCAAAAGGCACTGATCCGAGGGGAGGTAGTCCTGGGGGCGCCTCAAGGCGACCTTCTGGACCCTGGGCGCAAAGGGAGCAATATCCCCACGGGCTCCAAGTTTGGCCCCTAGCCGAACACTGCGCCGGAACCTTCAGTGGTTCCGGACTCCGGCAGGCGATCCCCTGTTAAGGGGGGCAAGCCGCCCGTGCCGGTGGCCTCTGTCCATCCAGAGGCACCGAACAACTTGCTGCAAGCGCTTCGCGGCGCTTCCATCGACGAAGAGCACCGCACTATCATGAGTGCGGTGATCGAGAAAGTTTAGTCCGCCAAAAACAGACTAACCGAAGCTTGTGCCAGCCTCCTAACAGGCTTTCAGGTAAGCAATCAAAATATAGGAAAATATTACTGCATAGACAGTAGCCCCTGATGCTCTGTTTGGCGTTCACGAAGAAAGGCCGAATAGAGGATCAAATAATAACTTAGGAGTCTAATCAGAATATGTCCATGTGCATGTGCAGGCTTCACTGCTGGCCGCTGCCGCATGTACTGCGGAGGTCGCTTCACTGAAGCAGGACCTGGAGCGGTCCGAGGACGAGCTCGGCCTTACCAAGAGGCAGCTCGAGGAGAGAAAAGGTAAGCAATACCTTGTCTATACATTAAAAAGAAGTTTGGTTGTAAAGTAATAGGATCATCATGAATTTGCCAGGGGCCACGACCGAGGTGGCGGCCCTGAACAAGGCGCTGTTCGAGGCCAAAGACAAAGCGGCCAAGGAGCGCATTGAGCGGGAAAAGCAAGAAGCCCGGGTAGGCGAGGTGCAGCAAGAGCTCGAGGATCTCGCCAAAAAACACGAGTCATTGGAGCTTGACTCTAAGACGCGAGAGTCCGAGCTTGCGAAGGCGCTCGAAAGCGCACGGAACGCCAAGGCTGAAGCCCACAAGGCCCTCCAGGAGATGGATGCGATGAAGAAGATAGCAGCGGGTAAGGCATTCATTATGCAAAACAAGCATGTGAAGGAAACTTTCCTTTTACTTACATGAGTTCGGAGCTCTCCAGGAGCGTTCGCAGATCTTCCCCACAGTGTACTGGATGCCGCGGAGTTTTACCGAGCTGAGGAGGGGAGCTCGACGGAAAAGTTGTTCTGGTCTCAGTATACTGGGACTGAACACCCAATGCCCTTGAGCGACCAGCTGAAGCAACTGGTCGAGCTTCACAAGGCGGCCGAACAGTCCATGAAGGGTCTTATAGTCCGGATGTGGCCTGGCGATCCCCTGCTTGGCAGCTACTACGGTCTGGTGAGGCGGCTTGTGGATGCCTGCCCACGGCTTGGAGTCATAAAGCGGTCCATCTGCATCGAGGGTGCACGCATGGCTTTTGCCCGGGCGAAGGTGCACTGGGCGAAGCTGGACGCTGTGAAGCTGGTGAAGGAGGGGCCGCCGGAGGGCAAGGAGCATCGCTGCCTCGAAATGTATTATGACAGTGTCCTGAAGGGTTCCCGCCTTGTGACAGAGGAATGTACTAGAGATGTAATTTTTGAATGAACATGCTCATGTGATCCTGTAATGTGAAACAAATTCATTTGCGCTATGCAATGCTTTTTGAATTTAAAATATTACCTTCTATGTGGCCGTTTATAAAATCTGAGAGTTGGCCAGTTGTCGGCTTCTGCCCCCATGTAACTAGTACTGGGGTGTTCGGGATAAACCTGAGCACTCGTTATCCCAATTTTGGGTCCTTCGAGGGAGGTGGTCAGCACAACGAACCAGGCAATCAGACTATAAGGCTTTATCACTCTCACTTAGCCATATAAGTCTACAATTTTAAATTTTGGCGAAGCCCGTAGTATTTGGAAGGACGAATTTGGGGCGCTATAGACGCCTAAGTCGGGCAAGGCTGACTCCTCGCCTAAAGCGGAAAAAGTCTTCAAGGACTTGAGACCTCTCGAACAACGACCAGCTCTCGCCTTATCATGACAGTTAGTTTTCGGCTTTCTCTACTGAGTTGCTCGCTCGGAAGAACCGGGACACAATCGCAGTAGTTCTCCCAGCGCTACCTTAGCCGATATAGCGGAACGTAAGGTACCAAAACATGGGAGCCGGGCAAACCCAACTATTGACCCAAGACATGATTCAGAGCTGATGCATATAATGCTATAAGTTCTGGGTGCCGCACTGTCGAAAGTGTTCGGACTTCTCACGCCGTATTATGGGGTAAAGGAAAAGCCCCTGGCATACTAACCGTACCAGAATGTATGGGTGCAAGTTGTCGAAATGAACATATAAAAGAAAGAAAAAGATGGATAATGCAATAATAGACTAATGCTATGCATTGTTATTTAAATAATACGTCGAAGCGTACTGATACAAGTAGTGCAATAAGCAAAAAGTAGGACTATTTGACATGTCCTATCCAAGGGCAAGCTGCGTATGGGTAGTAAAAAGCGGGTATATCGATTGTTATTAGAGACCACCTGGGGGGTTCCCTTGTACGTCTTAGATTCTTGCCTCCTTGGTTGTTGCTTCCCGTAATGTGTCCGGCAATCAAACTGCCGAAAAGGGCTTCCAGAGAGTAAGGTCCTGAAAGAGAAAAAATGATAAAGGTATGCAACCCCTAGGGAAGTTAAGCCGCATTGCGGGACGTTCCCTGATCGTGGCCCCGCCTATGCCCATGGTATTTTCAGTGCGTAATCATGTACGCGCGGCATGGATTTCGTCGCTTGACTGGGACTGGGACGGGGGCCGGGTTGCTAGGCGAGCTCTGAACGTGCCAGGCGATCCTGTTGCAGGTTACTCTGGACTCGCTTGACGGTGTCTGGGGGCTGTATCGCTGAATTGCGGTTTGCCTAAAAAGGCTGCTTTGTGCTTTTGCTGCGAGGGCCGCAGATGCTCTCCCGTGCGGAGCGAGCGTTCTGTGTTTCCAT